>NC_133385.1:11052167-11153658 GCF_049309525.1 Garra rufa
TACCGAGCATACGTAAAAAAAGAGAAAAACATTTATTAAAATAAGAGAAATGCATTTTCCTAATCCTGCATTATCACAATTTTATATATAAAACATAAAACATAGTTTTATGCATCTATAAATGCAAAAATATCATTATAACACAATATGTTATTTATTTATTTACCAGCAAGCATGTGTATAAAATGTGCAAAAGATACATAAATAAAAATAATTATAATAAAAAAGAGAAATGTCTTTCCATAATGTTGCATCATCATAATTTTATTTATTTGTTTTATGTATCTATAATTCTGTAATTGCAAAAATAATTATATTATAGTATAGTATTTAATTTATTTGTTTATTTATTACCAGCAAGCATGTGTATAAATAAAATTGGAAAAAAAAAAAGAAATAAGTAAATAAATAATTGCATCTATTAAATAAGAGAAACATTTCCATCATCTTGCATTATAATTTTGATTATGCATTTATTGTATTCATCTGTAATAATACATATAAAAATCAATAAATTGCGCAACAGGAAATCGATAGATAGATAGATAGATAGATAGATAGATAGATAGATAGATAGATAGATAGATAGATAGATCACGTGAAGAGAGAGAGAGCTAGAGCGAGATAAAGAGAGAGAGAGAGAGAGAGAGAGAGAGAGAGAGAGAGAGAGAGAGAGAGAGAGAGAAGTGGGGGTGAGTGTAAGTGCACAGCTATGCGACCAGCTCAAACTAGTTCGGAGAAACACAAAGAGCAGCAGAGATCATAGAGAGAGCTGAACACAGACATACGCTCACAGCACAGCATCATATTCACAGCAATAAGGCAAGTACATCCTCCTCCTCATAATCATTATAAAAACACAACAACTCCTATTATTAAACTGCAGTCGATGCATTTCACGCATAGGTTTCACGTCGCTGCGCGTTTGAATAATAGCCTACTACGGTGATAAATAATGCAAATATCTGCGATTAACCGAATCGGATTTATATGGGTAGCCTATGCTTATATTATTACTATTATTATTTATCTGCGTTTTAAATCGATTATAAGATGTAATAGACATATATAATAGTGTTTTGGGCGTGTTTATTGATATGAAAGGAGGCGTATGCACCATGTCACAATAACAAACTGATTGAACGTCAATAAGGGGTTAATTTAAAGCACGATTTTATGATTTTAAGACTATATTTTAAATAAACTACGTTTGATGTGACAATACCTAATGAGTTTATAATAATAGCGTCAGTGTTAGATTTAATTGGACGGCGATACTAGCTATCGCTAATTACATTCAACGGCGACGCTATCTCGAAGTTGTTTATTATAGTTGATTCAATGGCGAATGTTGGTTTAAATAGTTGTATTGATGCTGTAATAGAGTCGTGGAGTTTGTGTTTTCGTGTGCAAGGGCGCTCTAATGCTGTCAGGGAAAATTATGCTCTCTGAAGTGCCAAAGAGGACCAGCTGCCAGCAACTGCTGACCCACTTCTCCAAATCAGAACCATCAGGCCTTGCGATTTAATTCCGACGGATTTCTCCAGAGCGAGAGAGAGAGCCTGCGTTTGAGGTGTCATGCGGTCGACGGTGAACTTTGTGCTCCTTGAGGAAGTTTTCAAAATGTCCAGTTCTGCATTTATCAAAGGCAGCATCCCACGTCCCCTCTTGCATCAACAGAGCGGGTTTTGTCCTCCTTACATTCAAAGGAGTCGAGCGGAGGCCCACCCCTCCTCCTCGAGACACAGCATGGGATCTGTGTTCGGGCCCTTTCAGAGAGGGAAGCAAAACGGCCGAGATCCTGCTTTGTTCGGAGCCAGTGAATCAGGCTCCTCTAAGGCCCAGCTGAAGGTCTTTGAGTACTTGGCCTCTCTCCCCGCGGAGGCTGAGGAGAGGAGGGGAGGGGAGGCGGGGGACCCCTGCCGACCGCTGTTTCTCCTCGCACAAAAAGTCCGAACCCGAGGAGCCCTTCACATTTATGAGTGACTGAAGAATGGAGCCGTGCCGCGGGGCTGCGCCTTGAAAGGAGCCTGTTTTAATGGAGGCAGGAAAAGAATGAAAAGGAGAAGTGCTGTGTGCTTTTTTTTTTCTTCTTCTTCTGAGGAAGAGGAAAATATAGAGAGCCTCTTTTATGGAGTCACCACAGCGAGCTGCGAGGATGGCGGAGGACATTATGTACACAGTGTCTTTAATTCAGACAGTGCAAACAAAACATTCATATCTGATGTGTTATTATCGGATTTTTTGATGTTTCTGAGAAGACATTTGATGGTTACGTAAAGGTTTAGTGGAATTAATCGGTTTGAAAAAATTAAGCCAATCTAGAATACAACAAAAAGACAAAATGTAATACATATATCAGATACGAACGTTTTCAAGCAGCATAAATTCAACATTATGTTGGTGCATGTATATATTTGTATATGAAATATTACATACATATAGCATATATAATGCAAGAACTCAGATTGATGCAGATCACTTAAAAACAACTTTTAAAACAGTTTTCGATAATTGAATTAAAGCTAAAATGAAAAATATATATATTAGATTATTAGATTAAAAACTTACACTTAAAAAAATAAATGAAAATTAGAAATGCTGCCATGGCAGGTAACTGAAATATGTTAAAAAGCTAAATAGAAATTAAAAATAGTAAATAAAAAGGACAAAGCACAAGCTATTTCAAAGTATTTTAAGTCTGCTTGTGCATTTATCATCATAACTAAACTGAAATTAATGTCAGCTGTATTTTTTCCCCCCCAGAATGCGGAGTTTATTTTCTATAGCGCTTGTGCTGCTGGTGGTCTTGATGATCACCGTTGAAGCCAGTATGAAGAAAAAAGGTTCCTACTTTTTACATAATGACTGATCAGATGATGCACTGCACATTCTTTTGGTGTGATATCATTAATAATCATTCTCTACTTTGCGACAGAAAAGGGCAAAGAGCCCAAAGCAGATGCTGAGTGCAGTGAATGGCAGTATGGGAAATGCGTGCCCAATGGCGGCGACTGCGGCGCTGGCATTCGGGAGGCGACCTGCAACGAACAGACAAAGAAAACCAAGTGCAAAGTCCCATGCAACTGGAAGAAAGACTTCGGCGGTAAGGAATTTCACCATATATGAATACGTTAAATACATTTAGACGGGCCATTCAGTTGAGTTTGTTCTCGGTTTCTAGCTGACTGCAAGTACAAGTTTGGTCGCTGGGCCGAATGTGACACTACTACAGGAACCAGAAGCAGGTCTGGGACATTGAAGAAGGCACTGTTCAACGCTGAATGCCAGACCACCATTAAAGTGTCCAAACCTTGCACCCCAAAGACCCCCAAACCTAAGGGAGGCGAGAAGAAGAAAGGAAAAGGGAAGGAAAACTAACTTGAAGACCACCCCAACTGCCCCATTGCCCACTCAGTGGTACATTCCTATGTGACACTCCCAAATCCTCCAAAAGGTGAATGCTGAGAGGAAAAAAAAGAAACTGTAGCCCTACCTGTTGTTTTTATTTCCACTCTTCGTTTTGTAATTAGTAAATGTATGTCTATGCTGTTGTAATTTGATCACTGTAGCGAATTTTTAATTGTAATTGACTCTGCATGTATAAAATAGGCCGCAGCAAATCTGTTGTCTAACAAATTGTCTTTACTAAAGAGAAAAACTGGTCAGACCCTAATTACGCCCCTTAAATGGAAGCATTTGTAAATTACAACAAACCGAATGAAGACGATTTCTGTACGTTTTAACATGTAAGCTGAATGCTTAAATGAAAATCGCTCCTTGAAGTAACGGCCTATATAAAGTATCTATGTTTATAAATGTTTATGTTTTTAGATTTGATGGATGTACAATCAAATTTACAACACTAACTGAGTACTTCTACAGGTTGTGAATAAATGAAAGTGTATTTTCAATAATACTTTCTTGTGCTTTTTTAAAAACAATGGGACGGTTTTACTAAACAGGGCAAATTAGCATTAGAACTAAAGCTGTCAGTCAATTAAATCATTTTAAATCTAATCGAATTAATTACATGATGTTTCGATTAATCTAATTAATCGCTAAATAAATTTGACTGTGAAAACACCCACAAAAGATTATTTAAAACTATTCTTGTGTTAAATGAGAAAGTATCAAGTAGACATTACAAATTGAAGCTTTAGAAAGAAATATTTTTATTTGATTCAACATAAAATTTATTACACGCAAACATTTAGGCTGCAACAGACTAACGTGAACTATGGAACATAAAAGATCATTTGAAAGTCATTGGTAACCAAAACAGCTTTCTTTAAAATACCCTCTTTTTATGTTCCACAAAAGAAAGGTTTGAAACAACATGAGGGTGAGTAAATGATAACAGAATTTAATTTTTTTGGGTGAACCATCCCTTTAATATTTTTATTAGTAGTAGTAGTAGTAATATTTTTTGCACCAATATCTTGAATTTCAGGCATTTATATGTTGCCCCGCATCAAATTTGTCAGCAGTCGACTATATAAAATATAACATGACGTAGAGGTCTTGGGGCGGAGCATATTTTAACGGTGTTAAGTTAAAAATAACTAATTAAGTTAGTTAAACTAACTAACAGCCCTAATTAGAACACAATTCCATAAACACGCCAATGGGTGGGAAAAATTGTGCATGTGTTTTACTAACATTTCCATAATGTTATGCAATTCCAAGCTCTGGCTCAGTGTTTACACATTATTGTTCAAGATGTACAAACTTGGAAATTACTTTGATGTCAATTAGATTCAGAAATTCAGCACATGCAATTTTAATGATGTGATAACGTTAAATTTTCACTTGTAAAACCAGAGCACAACATTTGTTTGGTTTTTACCCATTTATTGCGCAAACAGTAACAGTCTTACAAACTTAAACATAAAATAACAAAAAACTTCCCAATGTGTAATACAATTTGTAGAACAAACGCAATTACAGCGACTTGAATATTAAATAACAAACGTGTTCGTTTTTACTTTTCGCTTTAGTTAACCACCACACTCACAAAAAATATAAATCAAGGTGTTCTGTAAGTTGATTTACATATATGCATTTGTAAACAACTTAATGACTTTACGATACATTTAACACGTGCAATGTGAGCAACATGATAAACATCAAATACTTCACTTTATTTACACTTTTGGTTCTAGTAAACAAGCATCATTCTTACAAAATAAGAATCAGTGTCTTGTCTAAACTATTGCGATGAAGGCTGAAATACACTACATAATTTTTACCCATTTTCCTGCCAATTTACTGTCTGGAGAAGTTGACGCAAGTTGCCAAGTCAGAACCAGTCTACAGATTTGAGTTTCCAAATTTAACAGAAAATCACATAGTCTATGACGGTTACAGACTCAAATTTTTTAGTAACATACAGGCTTGTACTCCAAAAGAAGGGTCCCACAAATGCGGTACAGTAGGCTTTGCTATTTTGGTACCATTCATTAACTTTTGTCAATGGAAATGGAAATAATTGCGTACCGAACTCTCGGTGGATATGAGCCATTTGATTGTAACCAGTTGGAGGTATCGAACATGTTTTAAAGTCGTTTAGTGTACGATGGCCAGTTTTCCTCTGTGACTATTTACAAAGTCGGTAAGTGTATAATGCCTGGTGTTTTGAAAATCTGTTCAAATTTTAAAAGTTGTGTAGTGTATTCCAGCCTTTAAACGACTGTGATATGCCATAAAGTCATTCTTGTAATGCAATTTTTAGCAACATGATAAACACCAATAACCTCAACCAACTAAACTTTTTTAAATTTTGGCTCTAGTAATTTGGGTTTACTGTCACAAAACTTTTGAGCGAATCAGGTTCCTCGTTGGTTGGTTTGGAGTCATCGATTGGAGACTGAAGACTTCATTAAGAGTGTGTTCACACTTGTAGTTCGGTTTGTTTGGTTCATCTGGTCCTGGTCTGCTTAGCGTTCACACTGGCATTTTTGACAGCAAACCTAAAGATACCGAACCTAAAGGCAAGGTCGAGTTGAATGACATTATTTCTTGACTGAACTCACCGAACATTTCAAACAAAAGGAAAAGGTGCGTTCAACTTAAAGCAGCGATGTGGGTATGACATCAAGTACCCATACACATTCGGTCTTGCTCAGCACCGCTTTAAATCAAATACACCTAATGCCATCTGCTGGACTAAGCATGCTCATTGTTGCATGTACATGATTTTATTTTGTTTTGCACTGTAAAAAGTTTTTACCAGTTTCAACTTAAAAACTTAAGTTCAGCAGCTGCCTTAAAATTTTAAGTTAAATCAATTTAAAACTACTATTCATTTCAACTCACGATAATAAAATTAGTTAAAATTACTTAAACTTATGAGTTGAAATTACTTAAACTTTAAAGTTGATTTAACTTAAAATTTAATGCAGCTGCTAAACTTAAGTTTTTAAGTTGAAACATTTTTACAGTGTGGATATACCGCTTGCTCCTTTCGTGTCGCGTTCATATTTCATTCAAACCGCACCAGAGTTTGTTTGAAAGCGGACCAAGACCAGTCTTTTTAGCAGCCTCGGCCCGCTTGTTTGGTGCGCATCAGGGCAATCGCATCAATCAAACCAAACATGACAAGTGTGAACACACCCTAAGACTTACTTTAATGTCAGATTTCTGAACTTGCACAGCAACAGTCGTTTGAAGGTTCTTTTGAAGGTGGCGTTACAAAGGGCGTAGCACATGGGATTAACCGTGCTGTTGACGTAGCACATAAAGTAACCCACCATCCACAGAATTTCAGGGACACACCAGCGGCAGAAGGTACCAATCAGAACCATAACACTATAAGGTGTCCAAGTAACGATAAAGGCCAGAAGAACGGCAAGAACTGTCTTTGTCACCTTTCGCTCTCTACGAGCCTTCCGTCTGGCACTCTTGGAGATGGCTTTGGATGTCTGCACTGGAACCTGAAGGGTAGCACTGTTTTGATAACAGTGAGGTTGAGTTGTCCCGTTAGTTTCCACACACTCTGTTAAGGTCTTCGGTCTCGAGGTTTCTGCATCCAGTCCTTGGTCTTCCCCAGAGGGATCGGGACTTGAATCCAAGGAGTACTCCGTCTTGCTGAACTCTATAGAAGGGATGCGTTTCATTCTAACAAACTTGGAGTCTTGTTTAAATGAACTAGTTTCATCTGGTTTAATGTCAATCACTAGGTCAGGGTTTGTGGTTGACGTTTCTCCACTTTTCTTAGAAGGTTCAAGCAGGTTTGCAGATTCCGGCTTCATCTTCTGAACCCGTCTCTGACTTGCCAGAGATATCCGCGTGTACAGTACCATCATTATGATGACGGGAATGTAGAACGCTGGGATGGTGGTAGCCAAGGTTACAGCAGGGTTAGCAAGCAGCAGGATGTAACATTGTCCCTCCGGGACCTTGCTCCTGTCCCTCCCAGCCTGCCAAAGCAGGATAACCGGAGCCCAGAGAAGCAGAGATTGTAACCAAGCCGCGGCAATCATCACCCCAGCCCACTTTGCGGTACGTTTGATTGGGTAACTCAGAGGCCGAGTCACGCAGAAGTACCGGTCAAAGCAGATCAGTAGAAGGTTCATCACAGAGGCGTTGCTCACCACGTAATCCACAACCAACCACAAATCACACATTTGCGGTCCCAAAGGCCAGTATCCCTTTACGGCATACACAATGTAAAGATTCATGGAGAAAACACCCACGATGAGGTCCGAACAAGCAAGACTAAAAAGGAAGTGATTGTTGATGGTTCGGAGATTGCGGTTGACTTTGATTGAAAGCAGAACCAAGATGTTGCCAAGTACAGTCAGCAAGCTGATGCAGCTAGTGATAATTATGATGACGACCACCCCTACAGTCCCGAACGAACGATGTGGTTTTCCCGACACAAAGTATGATTT
This sequence comes from Garra rufa, assembly GCF_049309525.1. Lineage (NCBI taxonomy): Eukaryota > Metazoa > Chordata > Actinopteri > Cypriniformes > Cyprinidae > Garra > Garra rufa. The sequence continues at coordinate 11,060,063 of NC_133385.1, forward strand.
CTCGGGCAAGGGACTGTGCGTGCTACTGTTCAGCATGATGGAGGAACTTGTGGAGGAGCCTGCGAGAAGAAACCGGAAATTTATTATAAATCAAGTCGTAAAGAGGTGCTTAACTTGACATATGAGCAAACAACTTGAAGTTGAACTCTGTGGACAGTATATAGTTCTTTTTAAACAACACAAACAAAATACACAACTATAATTGGTTATACATAGAAATAAAGATATTAATTAGACAAAACAGTAAATTATGATCCAATCAGCAAACTTACCATTGAAAACGAACCATTCAAAGTCCCTCGAAAAATCGGCAGATTCAGTCTCCATGATCTCCTGCTCAGACTGAACGAGAGATAACTGGGAGGACTTTTAATTCCTCAAACGGTAACACCCATCCTCACCTTCTGAACACATAACCAGGAACAAGTCATTCGACCTCTTAGGTTGTATCAATACACTAAATTAACTGGAAGATGATCAAAGCAGTGTGGAACGATCGTATTACTGTTGAATTCCTCCTAGTTTCGTGCTGCCTTTTTAAAGCATGTATGCTTAATGCAGTTCCCGTCATCTAAAGAGGAAGGCAGCAGTTACATAACAAATGGAATCTAATTACCTGACCTGTAATGAAGCTCCACAGCTGTTTCACATCTTTTTAATTTCATTATAAGTCTATTTTAATATTTTAAATATCACATATGTTTACAGATGTGTACATATGTAAAGTTGAAATGAGGAAGCAGGGACCAGAGTTAGTTTAATGAAAACTCTGCAATATATTAGATAATAAGCAAGGTATTTATTTGATTATACACGAAAAAAGGCCTATTTAAGAAAATTTTTTCTCAAATTCTCATTACCATCATTTATTGTAGATGCTGTTGTTTTATTGATTGTGACCATTTTCAGAAGAATTTGGGGGGAAAGTGCTTAACCTTCATAAAAACTGTCATGACATAAGGAAAAAAGGCTATACATCCCAGCGGTGTGTGGTGGTGGTTCTTAAATGAGGAGGCAAAGTCAAATAAATCAAATGTTTTAAATATAATTTTCTTGGTTGAATAAACATTACTTACACTAGCAGAAAGCATGAAGTTATTCCAAAATAACTCAAAGCAGTAACAATTAAAACCATATATTTTATTTGTAAACATGTTCAGTGATTCATTTTAACAGTTAACTTTTACAGTAAGTATTTTTTTTAATTTTCAGATCAAGAGTCATCAAATCTCTGTAAATATTGGTCACAGAAACCGAGATTTACTTTAAATTTTACCAAGCTGATTACACACTGAAAACCCTCACAGATCATGTTTTTATGTCTTGTTTTGGCGTAACAAAGTGGTTATATCTAAGTGTGTGAGTTGTTTACTTTTTAAATGAGTCTTCCCATTAAATCCATTATATTGTTCATTCAGACTGTTTGGCGAATGTGGAATGCGCACAAATGCCAAAAGGCGGGATTTACTGTATGAACCAATCACAGCCGAACGTAACTAGTCATATCAAATCATATTGCGACAAAGGCATTGCCTCCTTTCATGTGACTTTCCCACATTCATTCTCAATTACACCCCACAAAACTCACTGTATGCTTTAGGGGGTCTGTTAAAACTCAATGGGCTCAGGGGGAGGCGAGAGAGACGTGGATTCCCGGTGTAACTTTACCTGTTGGTGTCGACGTTGTGAAATTTTTTTTTGATTTATACACATTTTAAATTTTTATTTTTTTTGTAATATTGGCATTTTTTTTGTTGTTGTACTACAAATTTTGTTCTTACCCAATATTTTAAGACGACACTGCCCTTGTGTCTCCTAAAAATATTGAATGTATATATAAAATTTAGGGTTTAAAATTTAAAATTTGCCCCTTTTTTGTAATTTCCATTATTCTCAGTGGAGTTTGTCATTGCTATAGCAGAGTAGTTTTTACTGTATGATGGCTTTTTAGTGCAACAAATAAAGAATAAAGTCGAAACATTTCGGCAATAAAGTTTAAAAGTTTAGGCAATAAAGTCGAAAAGTTTCGGCAATAAAGTTGGCTTTCTTCTCGAAACATGTCGGCTTTATTCGTTATTTGTTGCACTAAAACGCCATCATACAGTAAAAATACTCTGCTATAACAATGACAAAAATGACTTGATTGCCGAAACGTTTCAACTTCTTTTTGACTTTATTCCCAAATCATTTAGACTTTTTATCCCGAAACATTTAGACTTTATTTCGACACATTTAGACTTTATTCCCGAAACATTTCGACTTTATTCCCGAAACATTTCGACATTATTTCCACTTTATTTCCGAAACATTTCCACTTTATTTCCAAAACATTTCGACTTTATTCCCGAAACAATTAGACTTTATTCCCGAAACAATTCGACTTTATTTCGACTTAATTCCCGAAACATTTAGACTTTATTTCGACTTTATTCCCGTAACATTTAGACTTTATTCCCGAAACATTGACATTATTTCCACTTTATTTCCGAAACATTTCCACTTTATTTCCAAAACATTTCCACTTTATTTCCACTTTATTTCCGAAACATTTAGACTTTATTCCCGAAACATTTAGACTTTATTTCGACTTTATTCCCGAAACATTTCGACTTTATTCCCGAAACATTTTGACTTTATTTTGACTTTATTTCTGAAACATTTCGACTTCATTTTGACTTTATTCCCAAAACATTTCAACTTTATTCCCGAAACATTTCGACTTTATTCCCGAAACATTTCGACTTTATTCCCGAAACATTTCGACTTTATTCCCGAAACATTTCGACTTTATTCCCGTAATCTTAGATTTTATTTCTTTTTTACGTGGCACAAAAATGCTGTCGTACTACTGCATATCTATAAGAAAAATACTTAAAGCATAACAAAAGATGTACTAATTTTGTGACAGAAAACATCAAAAACAACTGAATTAATTTCCATATTCCCATTTTATTAAAACTCTCATAATCGTCATTACCACAGGATCTTTGGTGTCCCACAAAATTCTTTTACAACACCTAATCCTCATTTTCACTAAATAAAGAACCAACTACACATTTATCGTAAGTCATAACAACAACCCTCTCGCCTGGTCAGAAGAGGAAGTTGAATTCTGGTCTTTTCCACCATCATGACTTCAGCTAAGGTACCGATCCAGCAGTGAGAGCATATACACAACCACACATCCAACAAGAACACAATTACAGTTTTTAAAATGTCACACTTTCGGTCACCGTCAGCTATTCTCGTCTGAACAAATGAATTGTCAGGAGGCCTAAAAGTCTAAATCAAACCCTGCATGAAACAACTTCATAAAAATAAGCTGTGCATATGGTCAGAAAAGAGTAAAATCAGGAAAAGATGTGTCTTTGATGGGAGTATAAAGTAAAAAGGTCCTTCTCTTTTATCATAGAAGCATTTTTTAAAATCAGGATTGCATTTGTCATTCACACAAAGGGTAAAATAAATAAGCGAAATGACAGCCAACACAACCAGACTTCAGATTTACCAATATTTCTACCAATTACTAAAACACTCAACAGTCAAAAGGCTTATGAAGAAGCTATTCTGGTTGTCGAACATCAAAACAGCTTTTGTGGTTCAGTAAGGAGAAGATTCCCCAAGGCACTGAACTCATGGAAAAACACCAAAGGGTATGCGGTTTCCGAGAGGCTCCTCAGCTGCCATTGTTTGCGATGAGACCACAATCCAACAGAATCTTACATCCAAAACGCTCAAAACACAAACCGTTCCAATTGGGGACCGTTTTTTTTTTTTTTTTTTTTACAAAAAAGCTACCAATTCAAGCCAAGCAGCTAAAATAACAAAATCTTTTACACAAATAAAAGCAGAGGGAGATATTTTTGATAAATGCTTGTTAACGAAAGGCCTGTGCATATGCAAATGCATTGACAACTCAAACTGCTAGAGTTGACCAATCGTACACGAGAATCTAAACAAGCACAATAGAGCTCACAAGGCAAGTAAATCATAAAAAAAAAAAAAACACCCCGAAATATGGATTTAAGTTTTTTCTTTTTTTCTTGATTTATCATCTCTACATTTACAATGCTACATTTATTTATAATAAAACTCTCTAGGTTCAGTGGCAGACACTCACAGACATACACATCCATACAAACACGCATACAGACAGTGCCCGTCTTTAGTGACTATCAGCAGTGTGCGTGCATAAAGGGCCACTGTCTAGTATCCAGTGCCCAAGAAATATTCTATTATGGGCTATTCAAGAGTGATTATCGCTCATAATCCAGATCTGTGATAAGAGATATGTCTGGTTTATTGTCCGTAACATTGTTCTCGTTGCAGTTCGGAAGGAGAAAAGGTCGCTTAAGTGCAATCACCAGCCATTTGTCTCTTACGCATCGAGAGGCTTGTTGCAATTGGTAGAATGGAATGAAACAGTCGGCCAATCAGTTGATTTGAGGTGAATTAATGGTGAAATTGCGCATAGTGTCGCATTTAAAGGATGCAATTTATCTGGCACAATTTTAATGGTCTTATATTTCAATTCCGAGAAATTTTATCAGTAGGATTAGTAAAAAAAGCATCATCTGAATTGCAACAATAAATGTGAACTGACTCATACACACAAGTTACCGGTCACAAATGTATAAAAGCCCAATAAAAACTGCTTAGCGTACCAAATTTCACTTGACACGCATGTGCGTTCTACAGCCTACATGCTAACTTCGCTTTCTGCTTCAGCGCGCCTCCTCGTATAAAAGCTCTGGAATTGGACACACATGCAGATATGAGAGATCTGAACCATTTTGATGGTTCTTGGATTGATTTTTTTTTATCTGACGGACAATCACAGACATGCTTTCATAAGTGTGTTTTTCAAACGACAGATAAATAAATTCAAATTAAAAACCATCATAAAACTCGCCATCGGAAGTTTAGTGGGACACACGCTCAAGCAGACAAGTTTTTCCAGTCGGGAAACTTCAAAGCAGATGTTGTTCTAGGTACTAATCAACCGAATGACTTGACCACTGAAAGTCACATTATCGCACACACAAAAAAAAAACAATCACGTCTAGCATAATCTCTGAATTTGAATGCAAAAACCGTTAGAGGATTTTGTGAGAGTTAGTGTTTAGCTGTGAAGAGCCTGTACTGTTTTACAGTTCCTCAAACCTTAATGTCCTGAAGACAACAGACCCCATGGGGATCCAAAGGAATCGTAAGGACACGGCCCCAGCCTCATCTGGCACTTCGATTGGCTGATGATTTTTCCTGGAGCTTGAAAGGGTGGTTAACTACAATTCCGTACTGAAGTACGGGGAAGATTCAAGTATGATGCTCTTTCTCGCATGGAATGATGAAACGTCTGAGACTCAACCTTGAAAGGAAGAAAAATTATAACTTAAGTGCAACGCGCAAGTGCAATAATGATGCTTCCCCAAAGCGAGAATCTGTTGATTTTGACAGAAAAGGTGAGGCGGACGTCTCCCGTAAGGGAGATGCCATGAAAAACTTGGCACTCATTCATTCCCAAATAAGGCCAGAGTGGGAGGAGTCAGAAATGAGGCGGGAAGTTCAGTGGCTCCGCCTCAAATGCTATGTTCTCTGTGTAACAAAGGGTCCACCACTAAATGCACTCCAGCACCATGCAGACCAGTTTTGAGATGTTCACCTCTGTGAAAACCAGACTTAAAGACTATCTGCCGTATAGGTCATCAGGGTAATCTCGGCTTCGGCTTTCACTGTAGCTGTTGCGAAGGTCATTGTTATTGTTGTTGCTACGGTTGGACATATTCAAACCGCTCGGTGATGGGTGGTGCTGCACATCATCAGCTTGATGATCTCCAAACAAGTCTGCCCCAACCATAGAAGATGCTCCCTCAGAACGAGTTGTAAACTGTGATGGAAGTGGAGCACCGCTGGACCCTGATGGCCCAGGTGCTTCTAGAGAGTCTACCAAGGGTTCAGTGTGAAAAAGAGTCGATATACCGAGTCCAGCAGGTGCTTCTGAGGTTGGGTTTCCCACCTGAGTTGTCCTGACCGAGGTCTGTGAGCCACGGTGAATCCGGTGGCTGACTACAATGTTGTTTCCAAAGCCACCCATGGAGGCCATAGTAGTGCTGCGTTCCCGCTGGACCACTGCCGTCATTCCTCCCTCTGCCATTAGGCGGCGGATCCGAGACAGAGCGTCTTCTCCGGTACTGGGCTCGGCTGCTGACTCCGCTAGGAGAAACCAGACAGGACAGTGAGATGCTCATTTCAGATAAAGGCAAAACTAAGATTCAGATTGCATTAAATATTTTTTCCTGTAGCTCAAACAGTAGAGCACGGTGCTAGTAACACGAATGTCATTAAAAAAAAAAAAATCTCAAAAAATATATATATTAGAAAACAGAAAATGGAAATTAGTTTGTTTTTATGGAAATCTATTCTGAAATTTTCCAGAATGATCCCATTTCACTGGCTGCTACAGCTACTTTGTTGAAACAAATTTTGCTGTAGATATATGCATAAACATTAGTGGGATTTCTTTACATTTATATCATTTTGTATTTTTGTTCTTTGCTGACAAAACCTGCAACAATGCAAAATCAGAATTAAGACAACTTTTTGGGGGGTTTTATCCATTACGTTTTGGGAAAAAAAATATGTGAGATATAAACTTGAAATTGCGAGTTATCAGATTTTTCTCCTTGGAATTGTGCAATATAAACTGGAAATTGTGAGTTATCTGACTTTTCTCTTGAGAATTGTGTAATATAAACTCAATTTTAAGTAAAACAAAATTCTTAGAATTGCATGATATAAACTCGAAATTGTCAGTTACCTGACTTTTTCCTTTGAATTTCATGATCTAAACTTGAAATTGCAAATTATCTGACTTTTTTCCTCAACTGCGTCATATAAACTTGAAATTGTGAATAAAAGATTTTTTCTCAGAATCGCGTGAAATAAACTCGAAATTGCGAGTTATTTGACTTTTTACCTCAGAATTGCGATATAAACTCAAAATCGCAAGTTTTACATTTTTATCAGAATTGCCTGATATAAACTCAAAATTGTGAGTTATTAAATTTTTTTTCCTCAGAATTGCATGATATAAACTCAAAACTGTGAGTTATCTGACTAACTCACTTATCTGACTTTTCCCTCTGACTTGCGTGATACAAACTCAAAATAGCAAGTTAAACTTTTTAACAGAAGTAAAAATTTTTAATCAGAATTGTCACCCCGAAATTGCAAGTTATCTGACTTTTATTCCTGAGAATTGCATGATATAAACGCAAAATTGAAAGTTATTTGACTTTTTCCCTCAGAATTGCGTAATATAAACTCAAAATTGTGAGTTATCTGACTTTTTCCCTCAGAATTGTGTAATATAAAATCAAAATTCTGAGTTATCTGACTTTTTTTCCTCAGAATTGTGTGATATAAACTCAAAATTCTGAGTTATCTGACTTTTTTCCTCAGAATTGTGTGACAAACTCAAAATTGTGAGTTATCTGACTTTTCCCCTCAGAATTGCGTAATATAAACTCAAAATTATGAGTTATCTGACTTTTTTCCTCAGAATTGTGTGATATAAACTCAAAATTCTGAGTTACCTGTTTTTTTTTTTTTTTTAGAATTGCATGATATGAACTCAAAATTCTGAGTTATCTGACTTTTTCTTAGACTTGCATGATATGAACTCAAAATTCTGAGTTACCTTACTTTTTCCCTCAGAATTATGTGATATAAACTCAAAATTGTGGGTTTATGTCTCACAATTCTGACTTTATAACAAAATTGCAAGTTATAGAGAGACATACACACAATTCTGAGAAACAAAGTCTGTTTGTATCACAATTCTGAGGAAAAAAAAGTCAGAATTGCAAGATGTAAACTCACAATTGCAAGAAAAAAAGTCAGAATTGTGAGATAAAAAGTCACAATACCCTTTTAACATTTTTATTCAGTGACAGAAACGGGCTTCCACAGAAATGAAATTTATGGTGAAATAACATTTTTGGTTAATGATCAAAAACAACAAGGTCTTAGCAAGTTATCTATTAACTCCCCATGTGTGCACACTGGGTCCCATTAAATCGAGAAAACAAGGGCGCAGATTTAATTAGACCAGCTAACAGCAGGTAATAAAGCACTTGAAACAGTAATAACAGTGTAAAGGCCTTGGTAGGACACAACACAGATCTCAGAGAGGTCAGTTCAATCAATTTCACTCCATTACCTGTGTCCAATGAGGGAGGAAGAGACAGGATGAGAAAGAGTGAGACAAAGCAGTTACCGTGATATGTGGCGGGCAAGTTGGTCCGGTTCAGCGATCCCTCTGAGACGGATGCCTGAACCGATGCATGCGACAGTGTGTGTGTCATCTCTGGGGGTGCGTGTCTCTCAGTGCTGGTGCTGGTTGTCTGAACCACTGTAAGAGTAACACATTTTGCAGCTCTGAGTGGACATAATCAATATTACTTAACATGGTTACAGAGAAATGAACTGGAGCGTTACAGATATCCGCTAGAATCACTATGGCCTTGAGCAAGACACTTCACTGCAGTTTTTTCTTTTTTCTTTGCCGCATTCATACTGTCATTACATCTGGGCCATATACTGAATATATCGACTGTTTGTTAGATGTATAAAATTAAGAAATGTTAACATGTTGATGATGTGGCTTTTAAAGAGTGAAACCATAAGGAACACAAATTAAGACATTTTTGATGAAACCCAAGAGCTTCCTGACCCTGCATAGACAGCAACGCAACTGACCCAATGAGGCCCAGAAAGGTAGTAAGGACATTGTTGAAACAGTCCATTTGACATCAGTGGTTCAAACTTGGTTTAACAATGTCCTTACGACCTTTCTGGGCCTTGAATGTGGTAGTTGCATTGCTTGGATTTCATCAAGATTAATTAAAAATTCATCTTAATTTGCGTTTTGAAGACGAACAAAGGTCTTACGGGTTTGGAACAAAATGAGGGTGAGTAATTAATGTCCGAATTTTCATTTTTGGGTGAACTATGCCTTTAAGTTTCCTAAAACTGTTAATAAGTAATTTTTTTTACCTTGAATCAGTTAAAACAATCAATTTCAATGAATCAAATCAAAATGCTTTGATTCACTCAATGTTAAAAGAAGAAAAATAAGTGAATCAGGTATTTCCATGTATTCAAATCTTATTTTAGTAAAAATAAATATAGAAGATATGGAATTTAAGATCACATTTAATACTGTGAATACAAAAACAAACAAAAAACTTCACAGGTCATGAAAGCAAAAAGGGACAACAAAAAAAAACTAAGAAATTATTTTTTTTTAGATTTATCTTACTGAAATAGTTATTTTACAAATATAATATATTTATATATTATTATAATAATATAATTTGCAGCAAAAATACACAATAAATAAATAAATAAAACAAAAAAGTTTTTTTGGACCTTGCTGCAACTGTAGGGAAATACTGCTGTTTAGTTTGTAAGCACGTAAAATCTGCACAAATAAATAAATATTTAAATATAATTATTCCAAGTTCATTTATTTAAAAAATATATTTTTTTGGCTCCATTTTAATGTATATTTTTGTTTTAAAAAGTGGATTTCATGCTAATTATTGTACATTTATACAAACATCTTACTGTATCTGGATGTGTGCGCGTTCTGGAAGGTGCTGGTTGAAGGAAGTTCTCTCTCCGTCTGCGTCTCGGCATTCTGCAGTCGAACCACTGGCGTCTGCGTCCCCTGTGAGGTCACAGAAGGGGCGGCCTGACGCGGCTGCAGGCCAATAGCATTCATAAGGCCCATGTCTCGGTCAAATCGCCAGCCGGACCTGCTGGTGCTGTAAGAAATAAACACAGATGAGCATTTTTGGCTCTTTGAATATGACAAGCAATGCTTTAAGATTCAGCTCATTTCTGACCCTGGGCGCTCCACTCCACGAGTTCGACTGCTGCTGCTGCTGCTGCTGACGGTAAACAAAGAATCCGAGTTCAGATCCGACGGACTGTCTGCATCACTGCGGAAATCACTGGCGACAAAACAGATATTTTAGACTTCATTATCCTGTTTACAAATCAAAGTAAATGGCAATGTATAGTTCACGTGAGGTTATTTATCAGTCCGAAGGGACTCATTTGCGATAATGACTGTCTACATTATCCCACTTTTTGCACAGCTAAGTACTAAATGTATAAATAAACATGGGCATTAAATATAATATTTTATCACGTGGGAAACAGAAGGGATACAATACATGAGAAAATGAATTTTGCACAACAATGCAGGGCTTCCACTGATTAGAACAATTGTGGTTGATTATACAGTTGTAGAACAGCCAATCAGAATCAAGTATTTTATAGGGCCACGTAACCTCGGATGGTGCATTTAAGACCAATAATATACCCAGACTTGAGCAAATTACAAAATCGAACAACTGAATTGCAAAGAAGCAATAGGATTATTGTGACGTACTCCATCTGTCCGCGTGGGCTGTGATCTGATTATAAACCCATCAGATTGGGGGAGAATTCCTTGAAAGTGATGAGCTGCAAAAGTCATGGGGCGTAGAGGTAATGTGGCCTGTAACCTTGTTAAAAAACAATAATTGCTTCTTTCCAGTTGAACACCCGAGTTTCCTGCCACTAATGAAGAAGGTAATCTAATGAAAGGCGGCTTCAGGTAACAGGGCGGTTTATCAAAAGTCCTCATATAGTGCACGTATCTGAAAACCGACACTGGTCTGGGATCAGGAACTGGCTTGACTATTCAATTGTTGAAGATGAACTGCTGACAGACAGAGAATGAATCACCTCTCTGAATCTTTGGCCTGTTTAACTCACGGTGTCAATATTGACACAGGCTCTGGAACACATTTATGGAAATTACTGGTCGTAAAAATGCAGCTTTTGTTGCACCGATAAACTGTGTTTGGTTTTATCTGGAATTTCCATGGCTGCTGTGTTTCATGGTGGCACTTCTTTGTCTTGTTGGGTGGTGTGGTGCACTAGTTCTGGTTAAAGAAGCCAAAAAGTTACTGGTATCATCCCAGGTAGAAGCAATTCACAAACTATCATTATCACTGGCTCTGTTGCAAAACCTAGAAGCTGCCAACAGACAAAATATTTGAAGGCATTAAAATTTCCTTCTAACGGTTCAAATTAAACAAAATTGTCACTTTCTGATAAACTGGCACTAAATATCACTTTAGAAAAGCAGGAGAAGCCACTCAATATAATACCTTTCATATAAAATAAATTGCGGCTCAGAGCGAGTAGACAAAAACAATAACTGTGGTCGTCAAAAACCACCTCAAGCGAGTGTAAAAACTTTAACTGAATTAAAGATTTTATTTTTTCAAAAGTTTCCATCACTCATTTCTGACGTGAAACTTCAAAATGCACATTAAAACAGTATGATGGAAATGCAGCATAGCAAATAAATTATTTGACCAAAATCTAAAATACCATGTTATACTTAAAGGGATTGTTCGGAGTAGAATTGACTTCATTGCTATGCACTCCGAAGCCCATGTAAATACCCCATCCGAAGTTTTTTTTACCTTAGTCAAACATTTATGGAGATATTAGAGTTTTTCGAATTGCTTGTTACAGGAGTGAATGGTACATGTGATGTATCTCGTAAATTGCACCACTAAACATGCAAGTAATCTTACCAAACTTGTACAGTAGTGTAAATAGGTTATGTACTCACAAAACGCTGCATCGGAACATTTGTAAGTCCACCATGAGTGTTTTAAAAACACGTTTTAGCCGATCCCTACTAGTCTCAAAAACTACAAATGGCGACACGTCGACGTCACTTCCCTGGTTTGAAAAAAAGCACGTAAAAGTCCTCCTACAAGTTGACATGCACACAGATGTAGTAGGAGGACTTTTACGTGCTTTTTTCAAACCAGGGAAGTGACTTCGACTTGTAGTTTCTGAGACTAGTGGTTCTCGGGTAAAACGTGTTTTTAAAACACTCGTGGTGGACTTACAAATGTTCTGATGCAGCGTTTTGTGAGTACATAACCTATTTACACTACTGTACAAGTTTGGTAAGATTACTTGCATGTTTAGTGGTGCAATTTACGAGATACATCACATGTACCATTCACTCCTGTAACAAGCCATTCGAAAAACTCTAATATCTCCATAAATGTTCGACTAAGGTAAAAAAAACTTCGGATGGGGTATTTAGATGGGCTTCGGAGTGCATAGCAATGAAGTCAATTCTACTCCGAACCATCCCTTTAAGGCAGATCCCATAATGCAATGTAAAATATGAAAAATATGAATATAAATATTTAATATAGCTGCAAGCTGTGATTACCAAGGTTCAAGTGCTTTAAGGCATTTAAGCACATATACATACACACACACACACATATACATACATATATATACACATACATACATATATATATATATATATATATATATATATACACACATACATACATACATACATACATATATATATATATATATAAAATCATAGTTGGTTACAGGCTTGCTAAATAATGTCTTATATATATATATAAGACATTACATATTATTATATATTTTATATATATTTTAGGGCTGTCAAAATTAACGCTTTAATGACGCGTTAACGCAAATCATTTTAATGGCACTAATTTTATTAACGTGCACGATTAATGCAGTGCACATTTTCTGTTTGACCCACTACCTAGCCCAAAGTTAAAGAAATGGATGCACAATGTTGCCAACCTAGCGAAAAGTGTCTAGCAACAATACATAAACACATAATTCGACAATCCTAATTTCGTTTCTGAGGCTCTCCGGTTTTGCCGAACGAGTGCGAGGTCTCCCAATGCGCGCACACCTCCCTCTCTTTATATATGCGGCTGCTCTGTTCAGCGAGCGGCAGAGGAGCAGCACTTTCAGTTAAACCAGATATTATGTTGCTTTCCAGTGCTTGAAGTGGGCCGGTACGCAGGCACTTCTGTATTTTATCCTTTTGCATACTTGCACTTTTTTGTGCGTACCGGCACTTCTGCCATATTGAATGAATGCAAGCGGAGTCGGTCTACTCTATAGTTAGGATTGCTGTGGGGTTGATGCGTAAAGCCATAAGAGTATGCAAGCGTAAACGGCACGTCAAACACATGCATATCATAAGCACGCCAAAGTTAATTTCAGCTTATTAATAGCACGGCAAATAGAAACAGAAAATCATGCTACTAGTACGCATTTTCATGTGACAGGGCTCTCGAATCAGTACATTATAACGAAAACCCCTTAAAAAAAAAAAAAAGAAGCAGGTCTTTGCGATCACATAATTTTAAACGGGTAAACTCCTAAAAAGTCCAAGGATCGTGAAAGCATTCAAACAGGAAGTTAAAAACAACAATAATAATGTAGAGAATAGTGAGTTATGTCCAGATGCCGGTAAATGATTATTTTCAGCGATTGAATCATGATCATAATCCAGGATTTTTTTCAGTCTTAATTTCATATTACTTTGGTTGTCTGATAACAGAAATACTAAAATATAACAATGGAAACAGTTTTGTTGAGAACTTGGCTGCATCAAATGACAGTACAGTATGTAGGCACCGAGAGGCAAACAAATGTAATAATAAATGTTCATTTTGCATGTTCGCAAGAAGTGAGCTGCTCTGTCCCGCAAATAATGTAAACAGGCTTGTGTATGTAAATTGCACAGTGCAAAGAAAGAGTTAAGTAATGGGAACCTGGTATTTCTATATTCTTTTTTTCCATTTGTCGAATAGACATGAACAAGTTATTTGAAAAACATCTATGACCTTTGAAACATGTCTAGTCTTCATGCTCTATGTCGGGTTTCACTAATAATAAGCATATATTTGCTTAAAGCATCCATATTTGTCCATGCCAATGTTGATTAGAGTATTAAAAACTTTAAAAAGTATTAATTTAAGGTACATTTAGAACAGATAAAAATGTGTGATTAATCGCGAGTTAACTCATGACAACCATGCGATTAATCGCGATTAAAAATGTATAATGTTTTTTAACATTTGTGACTGTTATAGAAGTAGCTGTGGTCCAATCTCCCTATGTGTGAAAAAACTTGCAATGTATAATATTTTACGCCCTTGGAATACGCGATATTGCCCGCCAGTGACCGATTTCTTTCAAATTTCTTTCAGACCTTTAGGGGCATGAGTCAAACAGGCCCACTGAGCTTTGTTACGGCGGCCTCCGAAAACAAAAGGACAACTGGTTGCACCAAGTGGCCAAGCCCTGTGACTTTTTTCAGGCCACATTAAGTTTGGCCAAGATATCTAATTCCATTCAAAAGTTACAGGTTTAGTAAAGATGGCCCTGCCCCTTTCTAATGTTTTGGTGGCCCTTTACGACGGAGAGTCGAAAGTTTAACTTTTTTTGATAATTATTGATATTCACTCTCCAGAGAATCTTCCTGCTCTGGATTGGTTCCAATCTAGGACTAGTCCGAGTCAGCATGAGCCAAGGATTTTAACGAAATAAGACACTTGAGCCTGCGCAAAGGTTGATGAGCGATTTCTGCCTGATTAGTTTTACGTGGAGATTCCTGATCCTTGGCCATTCTAACAATTACAATAGGGTTTTAGCAGTACGTGCTTGAAACCCTAAATATAAATTAATATATCAACAATAAATTGCATTCCAACTGTTCAAATATATGGGCACAGTAATCTTGTTTTTTTTTTTGTTTTTTTAAAGAAAGCACCTTTATTTAGCACATAAATTGATTTATGAAATTAAATTGATTTATAAATTAATCTATTCATGAAAAAATGGAAGAAACCGTAGTGTTAAAAAAAAAACATATGCATGACTTTTCCTTAGAATATCATGCTATTGGAGCAATTGTTTCCTTAGCAAATTACAATATACTTATTGCAGGGATATAAAGTATTATACCTATGTATAAAAACATTTGGCAAAAGAGTAAAACATAAATTACAGTGTTTTATGATTTGATAAGGACTAAAGATATGCATGTGGAGCAGATGGTCTACTGGGTAACTGTTGTTTTAGCTTACTAAGTGTACTTACACTGGCCTGCAGATGACCAAGTCGCCCTTATTGGTTCCGTAGGCCAATCCCATGCCTGGTTCCGGAAGCCACCGGGCTGAGTTAATACTGACGTGCCTCCTTTGGTCTGGAGCCATGGGGTACACCACATTAAACATCATCTACAGGATGCCAAGAGAAAGTTTTAGTCACAGTATTGTATCACTTGTTATGGCTTTAGGTCTATGAATAAAACTCACCCTTAATACCAGTTTAAGTTGTAAAATAAATCATATTTTATATTACGGCAGACATGTGTGGCATTTTCAAACTCTTACTCTAATGGAGGTCTCTCCTCCGTGTGGCTGCTGTAGACGAAACACTTGTGCCACCATGTGGTCGGTAGTGGGATGGAGAAGGATCCGTCTGGAGGCGAGTCCTACCATCACATAGCAGCCCATGGGTGAAAGACTCACAGAGATTGCGTTTGGACCTGAAATGCAGATTAAAAACAAAACTCAAAAAGGAATTTCTGCTAAAAAATATATTTTTTTTTAAAACAGGAACAGTGTGCTAATGTCAAAATGAACTGCTGAGTTACTCTTTGACAACACTGACCGAATCTCTTGGTGTACAGCATTTCTCCTAAGTTATGGGGAGCGAGGGAGTAGACGGCTAGGATGCCCTCATCCGCAAAACCCCGTTGGCTGCTGGGAATGAACACAGCCAGCAGCTGCCCGTCCGCTGAAATATCACAGCTAGCATCGTTGTAGATCTTACAGTGAGGAACGAGTACATTCACAGTGGCTAAGAAGAAAACAAGAAAAAAAGAAGTGTGAAACATTAAGCTGTTCCAATAATGT
Organism: Garra rufa; assembly: GCF_049309525.1. NCBI lineage: Eukaryota > Metazoa > Chordata > Actinopteri > Cypriniformes > Cyprinidae > Garra > Garra rufa. The sequence goes on from NC_133385.1 coordinate 11,075,923, forward strand.
CATGCCGATTTTGTGTGCAAAAACTATTGAATGTGTTCAAAACCTACAGTACTCAGAAGAACGTACCATTACTGATCTCTGGAAGGTCAAACTTGGTGAAATCCCACCACTGCAGCCTATAAGTGGTGTTGGCAATGTTACTGGCCACAGCTGACTGCCCATCACCTATAGATGCACCTGCGACAGAGAATTATAGGTAGATCCATTTAATATATTGTATCTAATGTGGACATTATGGAATAAAAATCACTAAATGTGACCTGGACCTCAAAACCAGTCATAAAGGTCAATTTTTTGAAATTGAGATTTATACATCATCTGAAGCTTTCCACTGATGTATGATTTGTTAGGATAGGACAATATTTGGCTGAGACTATTTGAAAATCTGAAATCTGAGTGCAAAAGTCTTTAAAGCCTTTAAAGTTTACAGTAGAAAATTTACTAAATATCTTCATGGAACATGATCTTTACTTAATATACTACTGATTTTTAGCATAAAAGATTTTTTTATTATTATATTATTTTTTATTATAATTTTATTATTTTGACCCATACAATGTATTGTTGGCTATTGCTACAAATATACCTGTGCTACATACGACTGGCTTGGTGGTTCAGGGTTACAAATGTGCTTTGTAAAATAAACAAAATAAGAAAGATGTGAAATTAAACAATAAAAAGAAATGACTTGTTGTACCTGCTAATACTCTGTTAATGGAGGAGTGAGTGGCCAGGCCTGATTGACCCCTTTCATGGAAGAGTCCAGCGTAAGGCAAGTACTCTGGTAACAGGAACCTCCTTTAGATAAAGAAATGTTTACATTAACAGAACATATTTTCTCTGAAAAAGCTCAGATATCTGAAATTATTTATTATAAATGCAACCAAAAAATAAAAATATATATATGAAGAAACACATGAAGAATCATGTGACACTGAAGACTGGAATAATGCCTTCTGAAAATTCAGCATTGTCAACACAGGTATAATTGAGATTTTAAAACATTAAAATAGAAAACAGCTATTTGAAATAATATTTCAAAATATTACTGTTTTACAATGTTTTGATCAAATAAAAGCCTTGGTGAGCATAAGATTTCTCTCAAAAACTTATTATTATTATTTTTTTTAAATAAATAAAAAAAACTTTCAGACCATAAATCCATTAATGGCAGTGTATGAAAGGCAATGTTAAACGTAATTTATGATACTGACCGTGGGACAAAGCGTCCAAGAGAAGGGGCTGACATTCGAGCGTTACGGGGCATTCTGTGTCTTGTTCTGTCTCCAGGCTCCCTGTGACCATGAGAGAAAACGAATATTACTCCTTATTTATCACGGCTTGACTGCCAACTCACACCAGTAGCATTTCAGAAGCAAAGCAACTATATTCACTAGACCACAAGATTTGCCTGTCTGACTTTTGTCCAGTTTTATTCTGTTTACTACTGTTTTTACTGCTATCTCCTACTTTTTTTGAAGTTAAAGTGATAGTTCACCCAAAATTTACTCACCCTCAAGCCATACTAGGTGTATATGACCTTCTTTCAGACGAATACAGTCGGAGCTATATTTAAAAATATTCTGGCTCTTCCAAGCTTTATAATGGCAGTGAATGGCTGTTGAGATTTTGAAGCCCAATAAAGTGCATCCATCCATCATGAAAAGTATGCCACATGGCTCTGGGGGGTTAGTAAAGGCCTTCTGAAGCGAATTGATGTGTTTGTGTAAGTAAAACATCCACATTTAAAACTTTATAAACCGTAATCTATAGTCTCTGCTGTTGTACGCACATTCACAAAAGAGAGTGTTGTTCCAGCGAATGACGCTGGCGTAGCATAAGCTCCGGTGAGAATATGCTAGTCTTGCAGGAAACAAGTTTTGTGTACAGCAAAGGAAAACCAGTCTTTGGCTTATATCCAAAATCCTCCAACATTTCCTTATTTTGTTTTGCTCTACCCACTACGCTTCTGCGTTCATCACTTCTCACTGGAGCTTATACTATGCTTATGTCACCTACTGGAATGCCACTAACTCTGATTGTAGTCGTCTGAAAGAAGGAAGTCATATACACCTGGATGCTGTAATTAAATCATTGGGTAATTTTCCCTTTAATACACTTAAAAGTCCAGTTATGAACAACAAGAATTGTAGCTGTGTTTTAGACTGCACAGAATGTTTATTTTGTATTTGAACTGTGCAGCTTAGATGACATCAGAAATAGACTAGGCACCTATCTTTAGCGTAGGAGCACAGAGAGCCAGTTCTGGGACGCTTCTGGTACAAACAAAAGCATTGCCTAGAGTGGTGCAGTGTAAATAATACGTAATAAAAAAAAAAAAAGTACTCAATTTTAAAACACTGGGATGAACACCGTAAATTGGATTTACATAACAGTAATTGCAATCATACAGTAATACAGACATATGTATGTGTGAGTGAGGACGCAAGGAGTATTATCAGACTTACTCAATGTCCTCATAGTCTCCATCACTGGCCTCTGGTGGCGTGGAGGCGGGGTTGTTGGACTGACTGTCGGCTTGAGAGTTTGAGAGCGTCCGTAGGCGATTCTGTAGGGAACGCTGGCGTATGCTTTCTCTCCGAGACAGATACTGGATCATCCTTTGAGCATAGTAAGCAGCTGGAGACAGTCTGCGGAGATGTAGAAGAGGAACAGAGAGTCAAACTCTGAAGTCTAAAAATCAGCCTCGTGTTTGTACATACAGGCTTTTAAACAGGTACCTGGCAGGATCTGGATATATGGGATGATCTCTGGAGCCAGACATATCATATCGAGAGAATGGAAAGAGCGACGACTCCAACAACCTCCTGAGGTATTTAAAGGCAAAATACAGCCATTTCAATAGGAATCCACATGAATTAATAGATTTCACAACAGGTTCATGATGGAAATACCTAGGGCTGCCCCCTAATAGTCAACTAACCGTTAGTCGATGAGAAGAGGCTTGATCGACCGAAATTTTAATTGGTCACTTAGTCGTGATGGACATATACTTGAACTTGAGTGCGAAACTTTAAAACTCTGTGTACATTTGCCTTACAGACATGAAAAATATATATAGAGAGTAAAATGTCTACTTTTAAAGGAACCAATTAAAAAAAGAAAACAAATATTCTCAGATTTTGTAATTCGTATGAAACAAATACAGGTGCTTTCACTACTGTGGAGATGATGAGTCAGTGTCTCCACTGTAGACGAAAACAAAGAAAGCACTAGTTTATTAATAAATTATTAAAACGTTAATGCAGTCTCCTTGCTGTTTCTCCTTGACACATTCATAATTATTATATCTGCCGGTGCACTGTGGTGATGCTTTATGTGTGCGCTTGAGCACTTATTAGGCTATGTAGGCAATTAAAGGCCCATTATAATGAATTATATGGTTTATTAATAAACATGTGACTGATAGTCGACTAATGTTTAAAATAAACAACTAGTAGTTGACCAAAAAAATCTTCAGGGAAGGACTGTCCTAAAAATTGCCAATTTGCCATATTGACAAGCAGAAATTGGCTTTGATTTGAAAAATGGACCTTTTTTGCCCACCAATTAGCCAAATTTAGTTCTTGTTGTTTCTCACCTCCTGAGTGAGTCCTCATCTGGATTATCAACAGGCACCTCTGGGTTTAAGGCGTCTTGCGTTGCCTCAGTAGTAGCGCTGGCTGTCGGTTGCCGGTACACGCTTTCCCACTGCCCCGTCTCCTGATTGTACACCAGACCCATGGGCTGCTGGCCCTGTAGACCAGAGGAGGTCTCACCCAAATCCATGGGCCTCATCTCAGGGGCTTGGGCCTCCACTCGTGCACCCTGACCAGAGTCCTCAAACGGAGGCACTGAAAGCGGCCAGGATGGTCCATCTTGAGAGGAAGAAGAAGAGGAAGTCTGACCAGAACGCTCCCAACGTTGAGTGTCATGGTTAAAGGTGAGAAGGTTGTGGCATGAACGGCACCGATTGGGGTGGTTTTGAGAGGGGCCAGGGACCGTGCCTCCATTTCCAGTGTGGGAAGAGCCGTTATGCGAAGGACCGGGGCGTTCTGTGTCCATGCTACTGTTAAGCAGCTCCTGCATGGGTCCCGGTGCACCCGGCACCTCTCGACTGCCACCGGGTCGCTCCAATTCCTGCATTCGCTCATATTCCATAAAGTAACGGCTCAGGTTGCACTGCAGGACGTTGCGTATGGAGGCGGGGTTGTTGCGTTGAGTGTTGTCGTAGAAGGGGTGATGGCCACTACTGGTGCCATCGTTGGCTCGTCCCCGGTTGGGATCCGTCCCGGGCAGCACTAGGCCTCGCCCTTCTGTAGCAGACGTGTATATGGGTGATGAAGAGGAACCATCGGGGAACCTGTGCAAGGAGAGAAGATCCATAGAAGAGGAGCTCGTCCTGGGAGGAGGCACAACACCCCTTCCAGCACCACCTTCCACCCCAAACCCACCTAACCCGTGTTCATGTCCTGTGCTCAGCAGACTACCCGACCAATCAGCCCCAGGGAGTCGCCCAGGGGCCTCGAGAGGACCTTGAGAAGGTGCTTGTGATCCCAAGGGATCAATAGTCCTAAGAGGCAAGAGTCCCCGATGTGCAGAGTTCCCTGCAGTCCCACTGAACACACTGCTAAAAGCAGAAGGTCGGTCCGTGGAGGTGCGGGTCTGGCTAGGGGTGGGTGAGAAGGCAGAGGGGCCCGACTGAGTCTGTGGTTGAGCCGAATCCGAAGGCTGGAGGCCTGTCGGATTCTGAGTGAATAAATTCCGCGAGGCAGCACAACGACTGCACAGGCAGCCCAAACCCAAATGCTGCGTGCAGCCCTGTAAGGCAGGGCGGTCAGCCGGTTCGGTCCGCATCGGGTACTGGAACCGGGGCATGCTGGGAGGTTCTCTGGGCTCTGGAGCGGGGCGGGATTGATCGCTAGCCTGTGCCCCAGAAGAGCGAGAAGACAAGATGTGGAGGAAATTGTGCAGGATGGGCGTACGACGTACAGGTGGGGAGCGCAAAAGAGAACGTTGGCGGAACAAAGCCATCTCCATACTGTCCATGGGGACCTCGGAGTCATCATCATTCTATAGAAACACAGTAAAACACTCATTAAATTATGTTTGTAAAAGTGAAATGCACACTGGAAAAAACAGGAATGCTATTTTGACAGGAAAAATTGAAGTCTCTAACCTGCTGGTTGGATGGGTTCACTATAGCAGTTAAAAGATTATGACCTAGAGGATCAAATCTCACCAACCTGGCCAAAAAAAAGAAAGAATAAAAAGTCATAAATGTTTTCACAACCTATTTTACTTTTATAATATGTGAACCTGGACCACAAAACCAGTCATAAGGGTAATTTTTTTAAATTGAGATTTATACATCATCTGAAAGCTGAACAACAGAATAATATTTGGCCAAAATACATCTATTTGAAAATCTGGAATCTGAGGGTGAAAAAAAAAAAAAAAAAACTAAATACTTAGAAAAATCGCCTTTAAATTTGTCCAAATCAAATTCTTAGCAACGCATACTACTAATCAAAAATTAAGTTTTGATATAGTTACGGTAGGAAATTTACAAAATATCTTTACGGAACATGATCTTTACTTAACATCCTAATTATTTTTGGCATAAAAGAAAAATCAATCATTTTGACCCATACAATGTATTTTTTGGCTATTGCTACAATTATACCTGTGCTTAAGACTGGTTTTGTGGTCCATGTTTAAGTGAAAGTGCAGGATTTGTTATAACACATTAGCAAAAGATTTCTGTAACATGCTCTAATTAATCATGTACAAATAAGACCAGGAATATTAAGAAATGAAATTGGGTCCATTTTTATTTCATGTTAAACACTATGAAACAGCAGGACTGCTTCCACACCGGACACGTTCGGTCTCGCTGGCAGTCTTGACCACAGCAAAAGGTTCTGGCCGGCTCCAGTCCCAGAAGTGAAGTTCATTATTGGTGGCGATGAGCAGGAGCTGAGCCGTGGGGTGGAACGCTAGAGAAGCGATGGCAACATTACTCTCCGTGAACCAGCTCTCGCTACCACCCTGGAAATGGAAAAAAAAACATCAACAACAATCATTTAAACAGCAATGTCTGGATTTTTAATGCCTAGAATATATGTAGACGACTTGAAATTTGATCAGACCACAATAACCGCCTAGAGCAGCTACTAAACAGTACGAAAATCAAACATACTGTTACTAACACGCAAGATAACTATGTTTGCAAAAGAGGAAGGTCCACACACAATAGGAATAACTAAAACATTAAACAAAACTGTTCCTCACATGCAGGTCCCAAATGCGGACTTCTCCATCAAGGCACCCAGAGGCAACCAGGCCAGAAATGGTGGGGTGAAAGGTCACACACCAAGGTGTGCGTCGATGGCCCACTAAAGAGTGCAGGCACTTTCCTGTTTTCACATCTGTGATGTAGATGTTATGGTTGACGTGGGTTGAGGCCACAAGATTCCTAGAAAAGGAAAAATTTAAATATAATCTCTGGAACCAAAGAAAAACAAGTAGCATAAAGAGTTTTTTTTTTCTTAAAATGTAACTGTTACCTATCGGGACTGAAGGCCAGCAGGAAGGTTGATCGTGGATTATCCGGCAACTCTACTTTCTGTAGAAATAATCAAGACATATACATATTAGATACATACATATGTACATCTGTGACCCTGGACCACAAAACACGTCTTAAATAGCATGGGTATATTTGTAGCAATAGCCAAAAATGCATTGTATGGGTCAAAATTATAGATTTTTCTTTTATGCCAAAAATCATTAGGATATTAAGACCATGTTTCATGAAGATATTTTGTACATCTCCTACCGTAAATATATCGAAACGTAATTTTTGATTGGTAATAGCATTGCTAAGAACTTAATTTGGACAATTTTAAAGGCAATTTTCGCAATATTTTGATGTTTTTGCTAGCTGTATCTCAACCAAATATTGTCCTATCCTTACAAACCACCATAAATCAGTGGAAAGCTTATTTAGTCAATTAATCTCAATTTTAAAAAATGTACCATTTGAAATTTAAAATCTTTTACAGCATGTAGCCTGAGTGAAATTTCAGGGTCAACCAAAGACTATTAAATAAATAAATAAATACATCAAATGTAAAATAAATTATATCAATATAACAATTAAGCTCTGCCTATGAATTTAGGTAATTAGTTAAAAATAAATTAATCTACGAAAATTCTAAATCTGTAAAATTCAGAAACTTGACGTGGCAAACTCTTGTTCTGACAATTTTCTTACAAATTTTGAATCCAGCCTCTCAAAAACTGTCAAATAACCCAGTTTTTATTTTATGTGATTTCAAAGCTGAATTTTTAGCACCACTGCTTCAGTCACATGGTCCTTTGGAAATCATTCTAATATTCTGATTTTCTGTTCAAAAAACATTAAATATTATTCTTATGTTGAAAACAGTTAGAGTAAAACAGTTAGAGTAAAACAGTAGGTTTTCAGGTTTCTTTGATGAATAGAAAGTTCAGATCAGCATTTATCTAAAATAGAAATCTTTTGTGACATTATATTATGTCATTATCATCACTTTTAATCAATTTAATGCATCCTAGCTAAATAAGAGTATTAATTTCTATCATTTCTTTCGACAACAACAAAAAAAAAAATACTGACACGCTTTTGAATGGTATTTATTTTAGACAAATGCGGATCTTTGAATTTTTCCATTCATGAAACAATCCTGAAAAAAAGGTACTCAACTGTTTTAAAAATTGATAACAATAATAATGTTTCAAATCAGCATATTAGAATGATTTCTGAAGGACAACGTGACACTAAAGACTGAAGTAACAATGCTGAAAATTTATCTTTGGAATAACAGAGGAATAAACTACATTTTAAAATATATTCAAATAGAAAACAGTTATTTTAAATAGTAAAATATTTCAAAATGTTACTGTACTTTGGATCAAATAAATGCAGACTTGGTGGGCAAAATCTTACTGTTCAAAAACCTTTGACTGGTAGTAAAATTGTAAACTATATACAATATAGCACGGGGTTGCTTGTTTTGCAATTTTAATTCAATCATCATACTCATCAAGTACAAAACATCCTTAAGATTAATAACTAATTTGACCAATTATTTGATAAGAATAGGTCTAATAACAAGACATAATTTCAGATTATGGTCTGTTTGGAGGAACAAGGCTTTGAATTTCTCTGCAGCAAAAAATTGACTTAAGACATTATTCTGCTTTTGATATCTTGAAACTGGAACGCCTGCTGACTGTAAGCCAGAGTAAACCATTAGTGTCATTAAGGTTGATACCCTACCTGGCTCTGCCATTTCATCCAGCGCGTCCGGTCTTCTACCAGCTGCTGCAGAAGCCGCTGGGAGCCCAGCATGCGAGCTCCTCGCTCTCGACCCGACAGGATCAGCACAGAGTTTCTGTTCTGCACTGCCATTTTTCCTCTCTAGTGCTCCACGGCCCGGCCGGCCTTCCTCCTCGCACACGGGCCGGACACTAACTCAGCAGCTCGTCGGCCATGCAGACTGGTGGACAGACACAAAAATGAGCTTAAATCAACAAACAATAATCTATAGGTCAGTAAGAAACATCATTAATCAGCAGAAAACTTCTGAAAGATCATACAGTTCAGTATTCATTCTCTGTATTTCAACACACAGAGACGTGCAACCTAAATGACAGCTCATTTCCAGACAGATGTCTGGTAAAAACTGACTGATCTTGGAACAAAAAACATGATTTCTAAGTTTTAACAGTGTATGCCAACACTGTATCTTGATTTTAAAGACAAAAAACCTGTTATGGATCCAAAGGGCCCAGCAATCATGTTTATGAAGCATCACTGTGCTATCCTTTAGACAACAGATTTGCAAAAGTAAACCCTTTGGCTGTTTTGTCATGATATTACACCAACAAATGACTTTTGACTTGGTCAAAACACAGATCAGTAAGATTTGATGTTCATGTGGACAATTAAAGCCCTATCAGACGTGCTGGACCATGTAAACAAACAAGCCATTTAAATCCACACTACGCCAGTGAAATTTTCATTCGCATTTCATCAACAGCAAACCAGGGACAACAAAATACACACATAAACAGCATTAATAAAGGCATTAAATGTGTTTTTTGGTCGTGCAACTAACAATAACTCACTGCCGTGCCCGCCCAAATATGGAAACTGAACTGAAGCTACTGTGTTAGCCACCATTTATTCGATATAAACGTTGATTTATTTACACATATTTTAGTTCGAACGATCGCATAACCACAAATACACTGTGATTGTATTGGAATGCAGATTAAACAGCGAATTCATCGATATTTTACCGACCTGTTTTGTTGTGTTTGTCAGTGAAATGTCATCGAAGACGCTGTTAGCTTCTTAGCCTGTTAGCCGAGATGGATCGTTCTTAGGCGACCTGGATTGACAACCCACCGATCCGACGCGCCGAGCAGATTACATTCATGCCATTTAGGCGTATCTCAATCAAACCGTTGGAATTATCGAGACATTGAGAGATTGTACTGTGGTGGCTATAGGAGAAATGATGCTAGCTAGCTGGTTTTTGGGTAGCTCGGCGTAGGCAGGCATACTAATCGAGAGCTGACTGCATTGAACTACTTTAGGTTGGTAAATCGAGTGCAGAGTGGATCGCCTCAGAAAAACGACAGGTAGATTGTGCTGTTATTTGATAACTTATTGGTCATTAGGATTAATTTTTTTAAGATATAGGTATTCACATGTATTCAGAACTTTAAAGAAGAGTAATTTTAAGCTTTTAAGACATTTCACGATGCACAATCAATCAGCCATATTGGCAGCACTGAATGAAACATATTTAGCTAATTATTGCTGCTGAAAATGGTCAATTATTGTCATGTTTTGGGCTGTACTAATCAGTCGGATAGGGAAGAACATTTGGAGTACTACAGACAGCCAAAAGTTACAACAAATCAAGAAGAAGAGTACAAAAATCTGTCTGAGGAACAAAAGGTATTTGTGGTTGGCCAAACTGAACCAGGATTTCCAGAGTAAGAATCTTGACAACATTTGTGTTTGTTCTTATCATTTCTGATCAGGTAGGTGAAATATTAGGCTGATATCTTAATAAATACTGCTCGTACGTGTCTTTACCACCTATTAACTGTAGTTTGTCAAAATATTGGGCCCTTTCCTGCTTACCAAGTCCTTCTCTATATGATTTAGAAGGTTCTACGTTTTTTTCCATGGTTTAGACAGCATAAATTAGCAGTACAACGTATTCAGTAGTACAGTCACCATGCAATCAATGCCGTTGTTTACATCTGAGTATCTTCAATATGGCCGCACATCTGGGTAACTGACCAAACTTGTGGCAGTGCCAAGATACAATGATTGTATCGAGTCATAACACCATTATTTTGATACATACTACAGTGACTATTAATTACCATATTCACATGCCAGGGTTTTACAAGGGACTCCAAGGTACTTGGGATACGCAAATATCATGTTTATTTAACTTTAAATAATTACATACTGAAAACAAAGCTATTCAAATTGTGCAACTGTATCAAATCACGAAGACCTATGATACGATTGTGCTTTAAAATACAAAGATCAAATATTTCTAAAACATACAAAGCACTCATTTACTATTATGCAATAATTATTACAGTTTACAGCATAACTTAGTCATAGATTCATCAATACACAATCATTAGTGTGACTATTCACATTTACTAATCGTATGCAAGATATACAGTCCTTTCATTTTAGAGCAAATCTGCTGTGCTTTCTTTTAAATCTTTGTAAATAACTGTGCATTGCTTCTTACATTCAAATATACCATGATATTTTAGAAATAAATATTGTAGGTTACTTCACATTCTCAAAATCTCTACAACAACTTAAGCTCTTTAGCAAGACACTTGGATACAATATGCACCCTTTTCATGTAAAGTAAAAATGCTTTTTTTAATTATTAATGCTCAGTTTATGTCATTCTCAAACAATCGTTCAAGATTTTATATAAAATTGCCTTCAGAGCAAGTCTAGTTGTGCTTAGCCCGTCCTCCTTTCAGGTAAGTCTTCCACCGTTTCACATAGTCCCTGAAAATGGGGGCGCTGTCAATTGATGCGAGCAGCTGTAACTGGTTGATGTGTGTGGTGTGGTAATCCCAGCGTGCTAAATTAGGGGCAACACCCAGGGTAAAGTGTCTCAGGTCGTAAACCGTTCCAGAGCCAGTGTCAAACAATGGCAACATGGCCTTGAGCGACTCCAGACCTTGACTGAAGAGTATGCCTGCTTCTCGACCAAGCTTGTTGCCTGCCGTCTCCGCCACATCGTACAGACCAATCAGAGAGTAGATAAACCCATTAAGAACAAACGAACTAGGCGCTGTGGGGTATTCCTCATACCAGTCGTACTTGTTCATAAATGTCGCCTTGACACCACGTTGTTCTGAAGTCCTCTTGAAGGGGGATGTTGCTCGGATTGCGGCACCAAGGTACGCAGGGTTGTGCGTCACCAGGTACGCCCTCACTAGTGTCGACATGGCTTGGCCTTGGGCCATGGCAGAGTACCATCCAGGCTCCAAGCTCTTAAACCCCTCTCCGAGTTTACGGGTCACCTTAATCGGCCACCCTCCGTGCTCATCCTGATTATGAAGAAGCCAGTCGCTGGCGGCAAAGAAGGCAGCCATGTGTGCAGTGGAAGACACAGTGATATTGCTGATGAAGCCAGAACCTCTAAGAACTAGCTGGACCACACGGCGAGGCATGATCTTGGTTGCCTTTACCACTTTGGTGTTGGACAAACCGACTCCTTTACGCAAATCCGTCACTAAATCACGACTGACGGTACTCCAGGAGGCTCGAGAGCCAATGCCGTAAATGACCTCTCGGTCTTTAAAAGAAAGGAGGAGCGGACTAGTGATGTAATGGATGATGTAAGGTGATCCCTTTTCGGTGGTCTCCAGAACCACAGAGACACTACCATTGGAGACAAACTTTACATCGAAGGTTAGGACGAAATCTTTTGCATTGTCCAAGGCCAAAGACACTCCATCTGAGTTCTCTATGGAAATACAATAAAGTTATCATCTATCAATGATCAGCGAACAGTAAAACAGTTGATTAATCTGAATTCAAACCTACAATTTTAACAAGGAGTTCATACCCGGTGTGACAAAATGGTGCACAAACCCAGCACGACCTTGATCCTGGAGCTTAGAGAGCGTGCAACCCTTGGGGGCGACCCATGGACTTGAGCCACCCTCTTTTTCCTCGGACATGCCGTAGATCTTTATGTCAGGTGGCTTTTCTGTGAGGTTCTTGCTGTAGTGGCTCAGCCCATACTGAGATATCTGAATGGGGTAGAAATACCCCTGAGGACCCCACTGGGTAGAGATTGGTACACCTGTGAACAATAAAAACAGAAATGGAATAACTCTTTTTGAAACCATCTAAGCCAGAAGTGGTCAAGCCTGCTTCTGTGGCTGGTTGCACCAGCTGTGCATAAGTTAGCATAACTTAGCCTAGTTGCAACGTAACAGGCCAATAAGGGTGTTGAACGCTGCCATCTGAACCTGCTAAAAAGATGGGTCTCAGTCCGCTTCCAAACTGAGCAGACTGATCAGTGAACAGGTACTTACTGTCATACACCCGCAGCGCCGCTTTTAAGTCGAATGCACCTTTTCCTTTTGTTTGGAGTGTTCGGTGAGTTCCGTCAAGAAACATACGTCATTCGACCTAACCAATCAGGTTTTGAACGTTTCACCATGCCTTGTGGTTTAGTATCTTTAGGTTTGCTGTCAAAAATGCCAGTGTGAATGATAAGTGGACCAGGACCAAATGTATCATTTTCCTTTTTGGTCTGGACCAAATGGACCGAACTACAAGTGTGAACGCCCTTATACATTTGGCCCTGGTCCGCGTACCGTTCACACTGCCATTCTTGACAGCAAACCTAAAGATACTGAACCTAATGGCATAGTGATACGTTCACAACCTGATTGGTCGTGTTGAATGAAGTATATTTCTTGATGGAACTCACCGAACACTCCAAACAAAAGAAAAAGGTATGTTCAACTAAAAGCGGCGCTGCTGGTGTATTTCATTCAAAGTATCCGTTCACTGATCCGTCTGCTCAACTTCGCTTTAAGTCGAATACACCTAATGCCGGCTGCTAGACTAAGCGTGCTCATTGTTGCGTATATGTAATTTTATTTTCACCACCTGCAAACTCACAAAGAGCTCATAAAGGTACTTTACCTCCTCGTAGCTCCATGTTTGCCCTCTGCTCATTTTGTTTTGGAAACACTGCTTGTTCCCTTCCTAAAATCATGTTGCATAGCATCACATCTTGTCATTACTTCCTGTTTTTGGTTCGTTTATTAGTATTTGGTCCTTGTTGCGTTCATATTTCCACACCAGAGTTCATTTGGAAGCGGACTGAGACCCATCTTTTTAGTGATCTCAGTTCGCTTGTTTGGTGCGCACTAGGGTTCAGATGGCAGCGTTCACACTAACTCAAATGAACCGCACTAACAAAGCAATTTGCACCAGAGTTCGTTTTAATCGAACCAAACATGACAAGTGTGAACACACCCTAAGTTACAACGTAAGCCAGGGGTGGTGAACATCTGTCCTGGAGAGCCGCAGCCCTGCAGAGTTTTGCTTTAACCCTAATCAAGGTTTGAAGGGTTACTAGTAAGCTACAGGCAGGAGATTTTTTATTAGGGTTGGAGCTGAACTATGCAGGACTGCAGCTCTCCAGGACTAGAGTATGCCACCTCTGTCTAAATATATACAGAAGACTCTGATCAAGAGTAATGGCTGCAATTGCATCAATAAGATTATCTGACAAACTTCACAGTTTTGGTCAAAAGTTTACATATACCTTGCAGAATCTGCAAATTGTTAATTATTTTACCAAAATAAGAGGTATATTTTTATTTAGTACTGACCTGAATAAGCTATTTTACATAAAAGATGTTTACATATCGTCCAAAAGAGAAAATAAAAGTTTATAAAATGACCAGATTCATACACTTGATTTATAATACTGTGTCGTTACCTAAATGATCCACAGCTGTTTTTTGTTGTTTAGTGACAGTTTTTCAGGAGTCCCTTGTTTGTCCTACCTAAACAGTTAATCCGGCTGCTGTTCTTCAGAAAAACCCTTCAGGGCCCACAAATTCTTTGTTTGTTTTTTTTCTTTGGCATTTTTGAACCTATTCCAACAATGACTGTATGATTTTGAGATCCACCTTTTCACACTGAGGACAACCGAGGGACTCGGTTATGCTCGGTTATAATATGCAACTATTATAGAAGGTTCAAACGATGCGTTAAGAGCTGGGGGGTGTAAACGTTTCTTATTTTGCCATAATATCATATTTTTTTCATTTAGCACTGCCCTTCAGAAGCTACAAAAGATACTTACATGTTTCCCAGAAGACAAAATAAGTTAAATTTACCCTGATCCTCAAATTTCAAATCTGAAGCATCAGTCAGCGTTTGAGCCTTCTGTAATAGTTGCATATGAGTCCCCCATTTGTCCTCAGTATGAAAAGATGGATCTCAAAATCATAGTCATTGTTGGAAAGGGTTCATATACAATTAACATTTTGCAGATTCAGATATGTAACATTTTGACCTCAACTGGCAAAATAAGGAACACCCCAAACTACCTTCCACACCGCTGATGCATTTCACCCGATCCCGCACTTCCACATTGTAGCCCTCAAAGGACATGAAGACCCCATCCGGGTGGTAAGGCTCCCTCTGGGTGTACACTCGGGAGTAACTGTGGGAGAACTCAAACCGTTCCGTCCCATCATTCTGCACTAGACGCCCGTAGACGTCAAAGTACCTTTCCACCCAGCTGAAGGGCAGATACACCTCGCCCCCTTCCCTACGGCCTTTTATGATGACATCTTCATTGATAAGACAATCAATCTGCTCATAAGTGACTTCTCTGGATCCAGGTGGTGCTTCGGGAGCTTGTCCGTTCTCCTCGTCCTTTTCTGGGGTGGGTGCAAACTCCAGCAGAGGTCTGATCTGTGTGGGCAGGTCTTTGTCGCTGGAGCACTTGTTCCACAGCAGTATAGTGATGAGGGCAAACACAGCACAGATGACTATCAGAGTCTTGTGATTGATGCGAGCCACCAGACAGCGCATTGTCACATCACAGCCATGCAGTGATAGTGGAACTGACACCGGAACATCTCAGGAAACCCTTATGGTAGCGTTAGAGCGATTCAGGTGCAGCATCTGCGGATAGAGGTAAATACAGGTCCACCATTTTGTCGTATACTTGGAACACAAAATAAGACCAAATATCAGATCTTACCATCACAAATCACTTGTATACCTCAGTCTTGTGGTGAAGGCTTACACTTTACAAAATAAAATTAAACGTTTATGTGTAGTTACTTACCATCAAGAGATGCAATTTGCATGGTGAGGAACAAACCCCGTTATTGAGCACTAATCCTTTCAGCACATAAGACAAAGATTATAAAATCGAATCGCATCACCTCAAATTGAAGCTGCGAGGGCTCATGTGTTTTTGAAAGCAAATGAGGGCGTTGAAACAACATGCAGTGCTGGAAAACGAAATGAAACCTGCTCACCTGAAAACAGCGCACCGTCCGCTTGAGGGTCTATGGAGGCATAATATAGAAGACGACAAAGAAAAATATATGCGGAGAGACTCCTCTCGCTCCATATCTGCAACATAGTAGATGCTTCAGCTGTACTGAAGTAGCACTAGCCAATGAGAAGCGACGGGTTTACGTCGCAGCCAATCTTATGTGAGATTGGTGTGACATACGGTGAATATTATGACTAATATAAGCAGGACAGAACTATTCCTGTTTGTGGCAAACCCACCTGCGTTTACGAATGTAGGTTATTACATGAATACATTAAGTATTTCATTTAAAATACATTCATTTATTATTATACATATTAGATCAATACTAAGGGTTAAAACGAATAAGAAAACGTTTATAGGTTTGATTTTCTGCGCGGAATTTTTTAAATTGTGACATGATAAATGTGCTGCTTGTGTTGCGTTGCTGAACATAATCACAAGATGTCTCTGTAAACCAAGCGAATGCATGATTTGACTGTTTATTGAGGAAATCTGAATTCCCACAGTCTAAACAGAATATGGAACAAAACGCGAAAGGTATGGGCAATAAGTTTCTATCTCTAACGATTTCAAACGTTTTAACACTGAGAACCAATAGCTTATATTTAATGGTAGATAACAAAAGCTGTAGTACAGGCTTTGAACATAGTTTAAAACACACATACACAAATGTAATAGTACAATAAGTACAAGTAATTAAAAACATCTCTAATTCTATTGTGTACATACAGTTGAGGTCAAACGTTTACATACACCTTGCAGAATCTGCAAAATGTCAATTATTTTAGCAAAATAAAAGGGATCATAGAAAATGCATGTTATTTTTTATTTAGTACTGACCTGAATAAGATATTTCACATAAAACAGAAGATACCATTTATAAAAATGACCCTGTTCAAAAGTTTACATGGTTGATTCTCAATACTGTATTGTTACCTGAATGATCCCCGTTTTTATTAGATTTTTTTTATTGATAGTTGTTCATGAGTCCCTTGTTTGTCCTGAACAATTAAACTGTCACAAATCCCACAAATTCTTTGGTTTTTCAGCATTTTTGTGTATTTGAACCCTTACCAAAAATGACTATGATTTTGAAATCCATCTTTTCACACTGAGGACAGCTGAGGGACTTATTACAGAAGGTTCAAATGCTTACTGATGATGAAGGAAACACAATGCATTAGGAGCCAGGGGGTGAAAACTTTTGAACAGAATGAAGATGTGTACATTTTTCTTATTTTGCCTAAATATCATATTTTTTTTTCATTTAGTACTGCCCTTCTGAAGCTACAGAAGATGTTTCCCAGAAGACCAACAAATCTAAATTCACCCTAATCTTCAAATTCAGAAAGTTAATGCATCCTGCTTCCTTCTGAAGGATCAGTGAGTGTTTGAACCTTCTCTAATAGTTGCATATGAGTCCCTCAGTTGTTCTCAGTGTGAAAAGATGGATCTCAAAATCATACAGTCATTGTTGGAAGGTTTCAAATACACAAAAATGCTGAAAAACCAAAGAATTTGTGGGACCTGAATAATTTTAGTTTAACAGTTTAACTGTTTTAGACAAACAATTCTTTGGTTTTACAGCATTTTTGTGTATCTCTTTCCAACAATGACTGTAAGATTTGGAGATCCATCTTTTCACCTTGAGGACAACTGAAGGACTCATGCAACTATTACAGAGGTCCGAATGCTCACTGATGCTTCAGAAGGAAACACGAAGCATTTAGAGCCAGCGGGTGAAAATTTTTTGAATTTGAAGATCAAGGTAAATGTAATTTGTTTTGTCTTCTGGGAAACATTTATCTGTAGCTTCTGAAGGGCAGTACTAAATAAAAAAATATGATATTTAGACAAAATAAGAAAAATGTACATATCTTCATTCCGTCCAAAAGTTTACACCCCTGGCTCGTCAGCAATGTAAAAAATTGACATGCATTTTGTATGTTTCCCTTTTTTTTGGTAAAAGAATTACCATTTTGCAGGTTCCGCAAGGTGTATGTAAATGTTTGACCTCAACTGTATATGGTAATATTGTATTTAATATTTAATATTATTTTATATTCTCGTGCCATGGCAATGTAAACTGTTTATGTGATCAAAGCAGTTACCTTACTCAAGTAACTGTTTTTTATTATTTGTATTTACATCTGAGTAACTAATATCTCCTACCGTATATTCAAGAGTAAACTACTTAATACTATTATTTACATGACAATTTTACATGACACTAACTGCAGTGACTATTCTCTTACTGGAGCTAAAACTAAAAAAAAAAACTTTTACATGATGCATAATAACCTAAACGTTCATTTCTAAAAATAAAGAAAAAAAAAAAACATACACATTAAAAGTTCATTAAAAAGGTTACTTACACAAACACTGCAAGTAAATAAAAACATACAACAACCTGAGCTTTACAAAACATACAACATGCTATTATTTGTTGGATTTAACAAAATGTAAATTCTTCAAAAATTTTCTTTGTAGAAGTTGAAGCCGAAATGCTCACACTGGGCCTTGATGACTTTGGCCAGAGCAGTAGCACCACAATAAAACACATGAACCTTTCCTTTCTTTTCCTCAGACACTTTCTGGAAAACCTGAAAATCCATATAAACATTGAGAATCAAATATACTGGGGAGAATAGAACAGAAAGGAGTAAAATGTTGGGCTTTTCATACCTTGGCCCAATCTGGTCTGCCTGGCTGTGTACGTGTGCGAAGCCCAGTGATGGAATCTCTCTTCTCTTTCTTGGCCAGCAGATCCAGAGCCATCTGCAAACCTATGGCCTTCATATCATTCTTACTGAGGGCTGATGTCATGTACATGTGCATCTCTAAAAAACGCCCTGAAAACATAAAAACAAGCACGGTTGGGCATTTCAGGGCCAACTTCATCTCCCTCGTTCTTCAGTTCTCTCTTACCTTCTGGCTCTTCATCGGCCTGGTCCATCTCCAGCTTAGTTAGGAGACTCACAAACCACTCAAAGGATTTCTGATCTCGGTTGATCCAAATAAAGTCTACCTGTGGGAAGTTAGAAAGTATTTACAATGCTTATGTGATCGAAGATGTCCGTGTCTATTAGCTATTAGTCTATTACCTTTGTTCATCTCCGGAAAACAAATTAAGGTATTTTTGATGAAATCCGAGAGCTTTCTGACCCCACGGACTATTTTAACAATGTCCTTACTACTTTTCTGGACCTTGAACGTGTCGGTTACGTTGCTGTCTATGCAGGGTCAGAAAGCTCTCCGATTTTATCAAAAATAGCTTAATTTGTGTTCTGAAGATGAATGAAGGTCTTACGGGTTTGGAACGACATGAGAGTGAGTAATTCAAATTTTTGGGTGAACTATGCCCTTAAAGGAGTAGTTTACTTTCAGAACAAAAATTTATAGATAATGTACTCAAACCCTTGTCATCCAAGATATTCATGTCTTTCTTTCTTCAGTCAATAAGAAATTATGTATCCTGAGGAAAACATTTCAGGATTTCTCTCGATATAATGGACTTCAATGGTGCCCGTGAGTTTGAACTTCCAAAATGCAATTTAAATGCAGCTACAGAGGGCTCTAAATGATCCCAGCCGATGAAGAAGGAGTCTTATTTAGCAAAACTTTTTAGACAGTTAGGGTATCTGGCTGGGATTGTTTAGAGCCCTTGAAGTAGGGCTGGGCCGATAAACGATATCATATCGAATCGCGATAAAATTTATGTTAATAACGATGATAGGCTCTAGACATTTTTTGCTCGACATGGATTAATCTAAGAGCCAATCACACAGTAGAAATATGCGACAACAGCCAATCAGCGTACAGCGTGCGTGTGCACGTCAAAGTACAAAGTTCATTTCCTACCGCACTTTGTGAAGCAAACTTAAAACCAGGACGACAAAAAAAAAGAGAGAGGAAGCAGCGACGAAAGTGAAACTAACTTCGAGTTATTATCCAAAGATGTTGAAATTGTCGACAAAAAAGGTAGCACGAATTCCGTTATATAAGTGGTTTGGCTACCTGAAAAGTGACTCTTAGCTCAGCTGAGAGTTTGGCGCGACTGTTAAAACTGAAACCGAAAGCAAAAAACGCACGCGCATTCAAAAGCAAATTTAATCCCCCCAATGCACGCAAATTAGGCTACATTACGGTGGCCGACAGAGGCCAACGCGCTGCAAACAAGAAAACACATGCAATCAGAAAAAACGACAACAAATTAAGAAAACATCTTCATCAGTTTGACAACACAGGCGCTGCAAATCCTCGCAACGCAAACACAAATACGGAAACGCGCTGCAAATTCTCACAACACAACCAAACTCAGAAACGCGCTGCGAACACATGAAGGCGCTACAAACTAACAAACGCGCTGCATATAGCACGGTCCACAACGGAAATGTTTCAGGGGGACCTCAAAAAGTGACGAACTCATCTGGGACCTGATTATTTATATCACTATATTACCTGATTATTTATATCACTATCACCTTTAAATGATACTATACTATCACTAAAAGGTGATAATTCACCGATAACACCTCTGCTCTGACCAACAGCCACTGAACAAATAATCAAGTCCCAGATGGGTTCGTCACTTTTTGAGGTCCCCCTGAAACATTTCCGTTGTGGACCGAGCTATATGCAGCGCGTTTGTTAGTTTGCAGCGCCCTCGTGTGTTTGCAGCGTGTTTCTGAGTTTGGTTGTGTTGTGAGAATTTGCAGCGCGTTTCCGTATTTGTGTTTGCGTTGCGAGGATTTGCAGCGCCTGTGTTGTCAAACGGATGAAGATGTTTTCTTAATTTGTTGTGTTTTTTTCTGTTTGCATGTGTTTTCTTAAGTTTGCAGCGCGTTGGCCTCTGTCGGCCACCGTACTACATGACATATCTAGGCTGTTATTAGTGTGTAGGCTATGATAGATTGTGTATGTCTATAGCTCTGTATCATGCTTGAAATATTCGTCTCTATTTGCACTTTGAATATTTAGAGAGTGGCCTACTTTGATTATGGCTGAATTGTCTGCACTTAATACGATTAAGAAAGAACCGTGTCGTAATTTTTTGATATTTATACTGTAGATTGTTTCAAAATGCAGTGGTTGCCTCTAATTTAAATAGCTCAACCTATAATAGAGAAAATAAACAATTGTGTTAATAATAATAATAAATAAATAATTGTGTTAAAATTATTGTAAAAACATAATTTGTATGTTTACATTTTGTACATTTACTCTCCTTTACAATACTCTGTCACAACTTTTATTTTTTTAATTTATTTTAGTAAGTTGTTTTAATTTTTAAGGCCAAATCTGTAATCTGTTTTTGTTAATAAACTATACTTTAAATGTAATTTAATGAATCCTTTCATTTTTGTGGCTTTAGTCATTGTTGGGATACTATTTTAAAGCTGGCAACATCAACAGCTTATATCAAAATATATATCGTTATCGTTCAATATGGGGAAAAAATTATCGAGATTACATTTTTGCCATATTGCCCAGCCCTACTTTGAAGCTGCATTTAAACTACATTTTGGAAGTTAAAAAACTCGGGGGCACCATTGAAGTCCACTATATGGAGATAATTCCTAAAAAAAAAACTACAATTTATATACTTTTTAACCTCAAATGCTCGTCTTGTCTAGCTCTGCATGAACTCTGTGTATTCTAGTTCATGACAATTAGGGTAGGCTGAAAAACCTAATTTTCTTCTCCAACTTCAGAATCATCCTACATTGCTGTTTTACCTTTTTTTTTTTTTGTAAAGAGTGTTTGATCTTCTTTGCATGTTCAGTTTGTAAACACTGGGTCGGTACTTCTGCAGCAATGCAGGATGATTTTGAAGTTGGAGGAGAAAATGAGATGGGAGTTTTTCTACATACCCTAACTGTCTTGAACCGGAAGACACAGTTCTCGCAGAGCTAGACAAGACAAGCATTTGAGGTTAAAAAGTATATAAACTGTCAATTAAAAAAAAAAAAAACCAATAGTTTCGCTAGATAAGACCCTTCTTCTTCAGCTGGAATCATTTAGAGCTCTTTGAAGCTGCATTTAAACTGCATTTTGGAAGTTCCAACTCAGAGGCACCATAGAAGTCCACTATATAGAGAGAAATCCTGAAATGTTTTCCTCCAAAAGCATAATTTCTTTAAGACTGAAGAAAGAAAGACATGAACATCTTGCATGACAAGGGGTGTGTAAATTATCTGTAAAGTTTTGTTCTGGAAGTGAACTTCTCCTCTAAGACAGCAACTGAAATAAATAAATTTGCTGAAATAATGTTTTTTCCCTCTTTTGTTTATTCTAGTTTCAATTCGGCTGATCACCAGTGTTACCTTCCTCAGTTTCATTTCGTTGTCTTTGATAGTTTCACACCAGGAATAGTTGCAGTTGGGGCAGTTTTGCTTTCTCATGCGATAACTGAAAGAAAGACAAAAATATTTGTTACATACACATTAAAAAAATTAGCATGTGGTTTTTTCATGCCAAGAAATTTTACATTTTGTAAACGGAGAGACTGCGTGTCTCACCGGCACATAATACTCTGCAAAATGGATGCAAAAGGAGTGATGCCGATTCCAGCGCCAATAAGCACCGCATGCTCAGATGCAAAGATCTGTCGGGTCGGGGTGCCAAAAGGTCCATCCACATAGCACTAACAAAAAAGGCGTAAACAAATGTACACAATGTCTTGTAAGATAATCCTTTTCAATAAATTAGATTACATTTTTCATAGAAGAGGTACGTGATTAAATGAGAAATTCACTTCCAGAACAAAAATGTACAGATAATTTACTCACCCCATTGTCATCCAAGATGTTCATGTCTTTCTTTCTACAGTCGAAAAGAAATTATGTTTTTTAAGGAAAACATTTCAGGAATGTTCTCCATATAGTGGACTTCTATTGTGCCCGTGATTTTGAACTTCCAAAATGCAGTTTTAATGCAGCTTCAAAGGGCTCTAAATAATCATAACCGAGGAAGAAGTGTCAATATAGTTAGGGTATAGGTTAGGGTATGCCGAAAAACTCCCATCCAATTTTCTCCTCCATCTTCAAAATCGTCCTACCTCGCTGTTTTACTTTTTTTGACTCTCCTTGCAAGTTCACTTTGTAAACTCTGGGTCAGTACTTCTGCAGCGATGTACGATTTTGAAGTTGGAGGAGAAAATGAGATGAGATCTCGCAAAACTAGACAAGATGAACATTTGAGGTTAAAAAGTGTATAAATATTAATTTATTTAAGAAAATAACAGACTATTTCTCTAGATAAGACCCTTATTCCTCGGCCGGGATCGTTTAGAGCCCTTTGAAGCTGCATTGAAACGGCAATTTAGAAGTTCAAACTTGCGGGCACCATAGAAGTCCATTATATGGAGAACATTCCTGAAATGTTTTCCTCAAGAAACAATTTCTTCATGACTGAAGAAAGAAAGACACAAACATCTTGGATGACAAGGGGGTGAGTAAATTATCTGTCAATTTTTGTTCTGGAAGTGAACTTCTCCTTTAAGTATCCAGTACAACGGAGAGATATTAAAACAAATTACTTACCTTAATGTTACAATATCTGTGATTTTCACTTAACTTAGCTGTAAGCTGGAAGACAACAATCAATAATGTGTATCTTATTTATAATAGAATAAATGTTCAGCTTTGTTCAGACAGAAAACTCACTTCTCTTGTAACCGGAGAGGCGTCTCCCAGTTCTGCTTGTGCTACTGGGTCACTGATGGGCTTCTGGGAGTTTGTTCGTGTTCCACTTGTTCGGTACATGGTCAGTTCAACAGCATCATCCTTATTAGACGCCACAGTTTCGTTGCAGCTTGCCGACTTGAAAATTTCATTCTACATGGAGCAGAGTTACACAGTTTACTAAAACTAAAACCATAAAAACATTTTCATTATTTGAAAGAAAAAAACATATTTTATTTCAGCTAATTTCACATTTTTATTTCATTTTACTTGATGTACTAACATAACTAAAACTAAACTCGAAGAAAAATTAATATAAGTTCCATAGATTAAAAAAATGAAAACATTCATTCTTTTCATAAAATAAATGGCAACATTTGTTCCAAGAGATACTGGAGAGAAGCCTGTTTATATAATAAAAGAAAATCGACAAGTCTTGGTAATGTCAACGGTGTGATTACAAAACGAACCACCTATAAAGAATTGCATCAATAAAACATCAGAGTAATGAACTTCTATCACTATGTGTTTAGAGCCAGCGGATGATGGAGAAAAGCCAAGACCTGCGTTCTACTCTCGTGGCGTCTGTTCCTCAGGCTGGTGGTGAGCCTCTTGTTGCTGATGGTTTGACTCTCTGGCTGTCGGAAATACTCGTACAGGCGGTTCGTCCACTGGCCCATCGAACGAATATGGAGCCACAGCATTTCTGTTTGAGGGAACAAGAAAAAGTCTCAGATTTGATTAAAATAAATGTTTAAAGGGATTATATAATGCGGTTTCTTGTTTTCCTTTGTCTTTGGAGTGTTACAAGCTGTTTGTGCATAGATAAGATCTGTAAAGTTGCAAAGCTTAAAGTCTCAAAACCAAAGAGATATTTCTTATCAAAGTTAAGACTCAGCCACACCTCCCTAAAACGGCTCGTTTAAATACGCCCCCAATTGTCCACGTTACGGGGTGAGTAGATTAGCCTAACACCGCCCATTTGTATATGGAAAGAAAGAAGGCGTAACTTTTACTGATTGTAGTAGTGTTGCAGCCGCCATGTCCAAAGCGAATGTACTTTGTTTGGCCTTTTTAAATAAGGACACAATTAGAAATCAGTGGTTAAGTTATATTTACAACACTGTTTCGGAACAGTACAACACAAATATTTGAGTGGGTGATGCACATTTTACGGAGGACTGTTTCCTGAACCTGGGAGAGCAGCTTATAATGCCAGCTGTACACACAGGGTTAAGGCTATAAAGTGGGGCAATTCCAATATTGCAAGGATAGTTTGCGCTTCTGACTGACAGCCTGTAAATACGTTTTCATATTTAAAGAATTCAGTACTGACTATTCAAACACAAATTTTAAGTAGTGTACAGTCGTGGCCAAAAGTTTTGAGAATGACACAAATATTAGTTTTCACAAAGTTTGCTGCTAAACTGCTTTTAGATCTTTGTTTCAGTTGTTTCTGTGATGTACTGAAATATAATTACAAGCACTTCATACGTTTCAAAGGCTTTTATCGACAATTACATGACATTTATGCAAAGAGTCAGTATTTGCAGTGTTGGCCCTACTTTTTCAGGACCTCTGCAATTCGACTGGGCATGCTCTCAATCAACTTCTGGGCCAAATCCTGACTGATAGCAACCCATTCTTTCATAATCGCTTCTTGGAGTTTGTCAGAATTAGTGGGTTTTTGTTTGTCCACCCGCCTCTTGAGGATTGACCACAAGTTTTAAGATTTGGGGAGTTTCCAGGCCATGGACCCAAAATGTCAACGTTTTGGTCCCTGAGCCACTTAGTTATCACTTTTGCCTTATGGCACGGTGCTCCATCGGGCTGGAAAATGCATTGTTCTTCACCAAACTGTTGTTGGATTGTTGGAAGAAGTTGCTGTTGGAGGGTGTTTTGGTACCATTCTTTATTCATGGCTGTGTTTTTGGGCAAAATTGTGAGTGAGCCCACTCCCTTGGATGAGAAGCAACCCCACACATGAATGGTCTCAGGCTGCTTTACTGTTGGCATGACACAGGACTGATGGTAGCGCTCACCTTTTCTTCTCCGGACAAGCCTTTTTCCAGATGCCCCAAACAATCGGAAAGAGGTTTCATCGGAGAATATGACTTTGCCCCAGTCCTCAGCAGTCCATTCGCCATACTTTTTGCAGAAGATCAATCCGTCCCTGATGTTTTTTTTGGAGAGAAGTGGCTTCTTTGCTGCCCTTCTTGACACCAGGCCATCTTCCAAACGTCTTGGCCTCACTGTGCGTGCAGATGCGCTCACACCTGCCTGCTGCCATTCCTGAGCAAGCTCTGCACTGGTGGCACTCTGATCCCGCAGCTGAATCCTCTTTAGGAGACGATCCTGGCGCTTGCTGGACTTTCTTGGACGCCCTGAAGCCTTCTTAACAAGAATTGAACCTCTTTCCTTGAAGTTCTTGATAATCCTATAAATTGTTGATTTAGGTGCAATCTTAGTAGCCACAATATTCTTGCCTGTGAAGCCATTTTTATGCAACGCAATGATGGCTGCACGCATTTCTTTGCAGGTCACCATGGTTAACAATGGAAGAACAACGATTTCAAGCATCACCCTCCTTTTAACGTGTCAAGTCTGCCATTCTAACCCAATCAGCCTGACATAATGATCTCCAGCCTTGTGCTCGTCAACATTCTCACCTGAGTTAACAAGACGATTACTGAAATGATCTCAGCAGGTCCTTTAATGACAGCAATGAAATGCAGTGGAAAGTTTTTTTGGGATTAAGTTAATTTTCATGGCAAAGAAGGACTATGCAATTCATCTGATCACTCTTCATAACATTCTGGAGTATATGCAAATTGCTATTATAAAAACGTAAGCAGCAACTTTTCCAATTTCCAATATTTATGTAATTCTCAAAACTTTTGGCCACGACTGTAGAGTAGTGCTTGTTGTTTCTCGTTCTGCGATCACAAATGCAGACATGGTGTTATGTTTAACGCAACATGTGAAAAGACATGTCATTATAATCAGTAGTTATGTCCCCACTGGATGCAACAAATGCCTAGTTTATAATGGGTTTTATTGTTTCTGTCTCATTACGCCGAGAAACGGCATGGTAAGGGGTGTAACATTTCCGTCACACGCTTGAGGTATTCAGCCAATCACAATGCACCGGATAGCTGGCCAATCAGAGAACACCTCGGTTTCCATCAATGAGTTTTGTAAAAATCGAAGCATTTCAGAAAGGCAGGGCAGAGAGGAGCAACAATAATGTACAGTATGTGAAAAATAATGTTTTTTGAACCTCAAACTGCATAAACACATAGCATTACAACAAATACACAACATAATGCTCTTTTTAGCAACATCATATGACTCCTTAAACAAAAATATTTTGGTAAACACTTGCTTTGTTGTACATTTTTATGTATAAATGTTTTGTTTTGTTAGAAAAAATGTTTCATCAAGACAGGCTGACTAAAAAACATTTCTTGTTGTGTTAAATATTTCCTTTGTTCCGCAATTTTTATTTTTTTTTGTTAGGAAAAAAGAAAAATAAACTTGATAATAAAACAGACTGCCTGAAAACAAGTATCAGATTTGTGGAAAACAAATCTTATTGTGTTAATTATTTTTAGTAGTTTTTATTTATTTAATTTTTTATTTATTTATTTTTTGTGGTTTTGTTAGAAAAAAGTTTTGTTTTGGCACGAAAAAATACAAATTGAATTAACAGACTGAATGTTTTAGACAGACTGAGATTGTTTGAAACAGATCTTTTTGTGTTAAATATTTGTTTTGTTGTGCAATTTATTTTATTTATTTTAGAAAAAAGGTTTAACAAACTGCCTGAAAATAAGTATTAGATTTGTTGAAAACTTGAAAATGTTGAAAATTTTATCATTTTAAACATTTGCTTTTTTTGTAAAGAATTTTTGTTTTGTTAGAAAAAATCTTTTATCAAGGCAGATTGTCTGAAAACAAATGTTATACTTTTAAACATTTGCTTTGTTGTGCAATTTATTTATTTGTTTATTTATTTTTTGTTTTGTTAGAAAAAATCTTTTATCAAGGCAGATTGTCTGAAAACAAATGTTATACTTTTAAACATTTGCTTTGTTGTGCAATTTATTTATTTGTTTTTTATTTTTTGTTTTGTTAGAAAAAATGTTTTATCAAGACAGACTGTTTGAAACAAATCTTGTTTTGTTAAATATTTGAATTGTTGTACATGCTATTTTATTTATTTATTTTTTTTAGAAGAAAAAGTTGTTTTTGTATGAAAAATAAACTTTAACAGACTGCCTAAAAACAAGTATCAGATTTGTTAAAAACAAATCTTAATGTTTTAAACATTTGCCTTTTTGTATACATTTTTTATTTTGTTAGGAAAAAAAATTGTTTCGTTAAGACTGTCTTATAAAACATTTCTTATTGTGTTAAATATTTGCTTTGTTGCACAAATTTTTTTTGTTAGGAAAAAAGAAAAATAAACTTCATCAGATTTTTTGAAAATGATTTGCTTTGTTGTGCAATTTCATTTTTATTTATTTGTTTTTTGGTGGTTTTGTTAGAAAAAAAGGTTTTGTTTTGGTACGAAAAATAAACTTGAATTAACAGACTGAATGTTTCATCAAGACAGATTGTTTGAAAGCAATTTATATATTAATATTTGCATTGTTGTGCAATTTATTTATTATTATATAAATCTTATATTATATCAAATCTTATAGTTGCTTTTTCTGTGTACATTTTTTGTTTTGTTACAAAAAAGTTTTATCAAAACAGATTGTCTGAAAACAAATCTTATTGTGTTAAATATTTGCTTTGTTATGCAATTTGTTTTATTTTATGTTTTAATTATTATTCTTTTTTAATTTATTTATTTTGTTTTAATGTTAAAAAAGGTTTTGTTTTGAAATAAATAAACTTGAATTAACAGACTGACAAAAAAAACAAGTAACAGATTTGCTGAAAACAAACATTTGCTTGTTTTGTGTACATTTTTGTTTTTCTTACATTTTTTGTTTTGTTTGAAAAAATGTTCTGAAACATAAACTTACGTCAAGACAGATTGCCTAAAAACAAGTCTCAGATTTGTACAAAACAAATCTTGTTGTGTTAAACATATTTGCTTTGGGTAAATTTATTATTTTTCCCTAAAAGATGCAAAACAAAAAAACATACATACACAAAAATGTAAGTAAGATTTTTCTGCAGTGCATTTTAATTGCATTTAGAGGGATAGTTCATGCAAAAATGAAAATTCTGTCATTAATTACTCACGCTCATGTCCTTCTAAAACTGTAAGACCTTTGTTCGTCTTCAGAACACAAATTAGGATTTTTTTAATGCGAACATGGTAATTACATAGCTGTCTATGCAGGGTCAAAAAGCTCTCGGATTTCAGACAGCAACGCAATTACTACGTTCGCATAACAAATATCTTAATATCATAAGGTTTTACGAGTTTGGAATGACATGATGCTGAGAAATTAATGACAAAAGTTAAATTTTTAGGTGAACTATCCCTTTAAATGCACATACTACTAAATTATAAAACAAATCTTTTCAGTATATTAGAATTGTGCAAGACTAACATAACTGTATGCTTTCCAGTTGTTTTACCTTGCTGCTCAGGAGCGCTGCTGATGGTAAACGGATGCCACTCGTACTTGGCGATAACAGGGATGTTAATATACACATAATCCCCAGGTTTGAACTGAAAGAATGGAGGCCTCTTGATTACCAAATGTGTTACCTTCAAAACACAAAAAAGGCAGTAGAGGTGAGGCTTTCATCACTAAATGTTCCAGCAAACAAAATACACCAAAACACTGGCTCAAATGGTACCTTCGAGGGCAATAAGTTGACTTCAACTATGTACAGCCCACCTATGCGGGACACCGCTATTCCAACAAGTTTCTCAATGATGAACACCACTCCTGGCACCACAAACCATTTCCAAAAGTTCGCACAGTGGATGATCAACAGGGCCCAAACCCAGATGTAGGAAAGATGAGACCAGTAGAACACCTACACAAAAACAAGCCTTTTTCCGTTTCACATTTCCCAAATCAACAGATATTTACGGAAGCAACCATGTGCAGATTGTTGCTTCTCATGAATTCAATCACCAAGCTTTCACCTCAAAATGACCACTTCGTCTGACGAATGTGCTGGAGCACACCACCATCAAGCAGATGAGAACCTGCAGAACGACGCCCGTAATAGAGGCGGTGCCATTGACCCAGCCAATCCCAGGACGGATGGTGAAAAGATACTCCCACAGCTGGTACATGCCATCATTCTGAGACATTCGGGCTAAGAACAGAGAGAAAGGGATTTTAAGAAATATTCGTTACATACATACAGTGAGGGAAAAAATTATTTGTTCCCCTGCTGATTTTGTTCGTTTGCCCACTGACAAAGAAATGATCAGTCTATAATTTTAATGGTACGTTTATTTGAACTGTAAGAGATAGAATAACAAACCCAGAAAAACGCATTTCAAAAATTGATTTGCATTTTAATGACGGAAATAAGTATTTGAATAAGTATCCCAAAACATGACTTAGTGCTTGGTGGCAAAACCCTTGTTGGCAATCACAGAGGTCAGATGTTTCTTGTAGCTGGCCAACAGGTTTGCACACATCTCAGGAGGGGTTTTGTCCCACTCCTCTTTGCAGATCCTCTCCAAGTCATTAAGGTTTCAAAGCTGATGTTTGGCAACTCGAACCTTCAGCTCCCTCCACTTTCTATGGGTTTAAGGTCTGGAGACTGACTAGGCCACTCCAGGACCTTCATGTGCTTCTTCTTGAGCTACTCCTTTGTTGCCTTGGCCATGTCTTTTGGGTCACTGTCATGCTGGAATACCCATCCACAACCCATTGTCAATGCCCTGGAGGTTCTCACCCAAGATTTGGAGGTACATCCCCATCCATCGTCCCTTTGATGCAGTGCAGTTGTCCTGTCCTCTTAGCCAAAAAACGCCGACAAAGCATGTTTCTACCTCCATGTTTGATGGTGGGAATGTTGTTCTTGGGGTCATAGGCAGCATTCCTCCTCCTCCAAACATGGTGAGTTGATGCCAAAGAGCTTGATTTTGGTCTCATCTGACCACAACACAATCATTCAGATGTTCACTGGCAAACTTCAGACGGGCCTGAACATGTGTTTTCTTGAGCAGGGGGACCTTGCGGGCGCTGCAGTGACTATGGTCCCAGCTGCCTTGAGATCATTGACAAGATCCTCCCGTGTAGTTCTGGGCTGATTCCTCCGGTTCTCATGATCATTGAAACTCCACGAGGTGAGATCTTGCATGGAGCCCCAGACCGAGGGAGACTGACAGTTATTTTGTTTCTTCCATTTGTGAATAATCAAACCAACTGTTGTCACCTTCTCACCAAGCTGCTTGGCGATGTTCTTATAGCCCATTCCAGCCTTGTGTAGGCCTACAATCTTGTCCTTGACATCCTTGGAAAGATCTTTGGTCTAGGCCATAGTGGAGAGTTTGGAATCTGATTGATTGATTGATTGCTTCTGTGGACAGGTGTCTTTTATACAGGTAACAAGCTGAGATTAGAAGCACTCCCTTTAAGAGAGTGCTCCTAATCTCAGTTTGTTATCTGTATAAAAGACACCTCAGAGCCAGAAATCTTGCTGATTGATAGGGGATCAAATACCCTCTCACTCATTAAAATCGTTTTTCTAGAATTTTTGTTGTTATTCTGTCTCTCACTGTTAAAACAAACCCACCATTAAAATTATAGACTGATCACTTCTTTGTCAGTGGGCAAACGTACAAAATCAGCAGGGGATCAAATAATTTTTTCCCTCAGTGTATGCAACCTGCAATTTCAAGAGGAGTACTGGATTTTTAACTTCTGGGAGTTTATTACAGGTTACCGAAGTTCATGACGTGAGCGCCAGTGTGCACGATGGTGAAGATCAAGGTGGCGTAGCCCACAATCTGATGCAGTAGAATGTTCTGGTCCAAAGGTAAGACCCTCACCACCCAGGTGGCACGTAGCCATGTCAGACACCGCCTCAACATCAGCACCTGCGAGACAAAATATTTTGTCACTACAGGATAATTGAGCATTAGATTAATCTGTAAGCTCAACTCACCATTATAAAAGTGCAGTTGAGGTTGAGACACTGGCCGCAGCCCTTGGCCACCATGAAACAGGGGCCTCCATGTGCATTCCTCAGCATTGCAATGATGAAGAGAAGTAAATTTAGGAGGGCGTACAGGCAGAGAAAGAGCAGCTTGCGGCTGTTGTTGTGCCAGTATGCCCGTGTGAGGTAACGAGGAGTCTTGCGTTTCTTCTGATCCAGATCAGGAGGTTTTAGCCAGTTGGCGGCACTGAGTGAAAACAGAGAAAGTAGTATTTTTTTGGTAAAAAAAAAACTTGGTACATTTTGGAGCATTTATGTTTGATTACCCAGTGGTTAGTTTTGGTCCTTGGTAAAGAGTTAGACATTAACCAAACCAACCAGCTGCGGGATGAATCATAACATTAGAAAAAAGTAGTATTTTTGGTGATGAAATTGGTACATTTTGAAGTATTTATTTTTTATTACAGAGTGGTTAGTTCTGGTCTTTGGTAAAGAATTACTAGCCACGGACCAAACCAACCAGCTATGAGATGGATCATCATATTACAAACAAGTAGTATTGTTTGGTAATAAAATTGGTACATTGGTACATAAAACAAGTAGTATTTTTTTTTTGTTGGTAATTTTGGTAATACATTTTAAGTAGTATTTTTTGTTTATTTTGGTAATAAATTTTGTACATTTTGGAGCATTTTTTCTTTGATTACACAGTGGATAGTTCTGGTCTTTGGTAAAGAGTTACTAGCCATGAACCAAACCAACCAGCTACGAGATGAATCATAACATTACAAACAAGTAGTCATTTTGGTAATTTTGGTGATAAATTTGGTACATCTTAGAGCATTTTTTACAGAGTGGTTAATTCTGATCTTTGGTAAATAGTTACTAGCCATGAACCAAACCAACCAGCTATGAGATAAATCATAACATTAAAACAAGTAGTGTTTTTGGTAGTAAATTTGGTACATTTTGGTAGCATAAATGTAGGGTCTGGGCACTCTCCATAGACAGCGCTAAACCGGAGGGGTGGGATAAACGGTTGTCTTTCAAACTCCCTCTCCACACAATAGGATAGCGCTACAACCAATCAGAGCAATGAAGAAAGTGACGTAGTCAACTCCAAATACATCCTTCTTTTGTAAGAACGACCTCAGTGCAGTTTCTTGTTATTTTCTCAGAGAAAAGCTTAACTTCAAGTATTTCAGAGTGGCGGCCAAAGCAGATTCGAAAGAAAGTTGTTTGCTAGCAGCAGCCATCGCTCTCTCTCTCGCGCATATTTCACGGAACCAGAGAACATCTGACGGAACTTATGGTCGCAGGTCAGCCGTCATCATGTTAAACCCGCCCACCGACTCGTGATTGGCCCGGTCGATTTTGGATTTTTGGAAATCTCAAGTGAACGGAGAGTTACTAGACTGCCCTTGGAAGCAAATGTAATTTGCTGCCGCTAGGGGCGCGTCTAGATTCTAGGCTAACATTTTGGAGCATTTATTTTTTGATTACACAGTAGTTAGTTCTGGTCTTTGGTAAAGAGTTAGCCATGAACCAAAACAACCAGCTATGAGATGAATGATAACATTACAAACAAGTGTTATTTTGTGGTCATTTTGGTAATAAATTTGGTACATTTTGGAGCATTTTGTCTTTTATTAAACAGTGGTTAGTTCTGGTCTTTGGTAAAGAGTTAGTAGCCATGAACCAAACCAACCAGCTATGAGATTAATCATAACGTTACAAACAAGTAGCTTGTTTGGTAATTTTTGTAATAAATTTTGTATATTTTGGAGCATTTATTTTTGATTACAGAGTGGTTAGTTCTGGACTTTGGTAAAGCGTTACTAGCTGTGAACCAAACCAACCAGCTATGAGATAAATTAATAACATTACAAACAAGTAGTAATGTTTGGTAATTTTGATAATAAATTGTTTCATTTTGGCGTATATTTATTTTTCATTACAAAGTGGATAGTTCTGGTCTTTGGTAAAGTTACTAGCCATTAACCAAACCAACCGCTAAAAGATGAATCATAACATTACAAACATTGATTTGAAGCAAAACAGTATTTGAAAACTGAACAAAAAAATATAACCACTTTAAAGGAGAACTCCGGTGTGATTTTGACCTGAAGTGTATTGAATCATGATACCGAGTGTGAACGTACCTTGCATATCTCATCTCGGTTTGTGTCCAGCTGTCCGAAATCTGGGGTCAGTTAGCCGATGCTCACAACAGGTTGTCAGTGAGAGTCAACAGGGCATCGGAATAGCCATGTAAATAAATCACTGTTTTACGCCATTTACGAGGCACAAAGTAGCTCCACACTTCATTGGTAGACTTCCAAGGGCCCTGACATTTAAAACGAGACATTGAGAACTCAGAAAAAGCACCGGTATTTTATTTACAAGTAGATTTATACAGACATCTTCCACCAGGAACAGACGGGTCGCCGCCATCTTAAATGTAGTCACGATAAGTCGAGTGTCGAGCACGAAGGAAACTACAACCTGATACGTTGATAACCTGATAAATTCCTTGGTGCTCGACACTCGACTTATCGTGACTAAGTTCAGGATGGCGGCGACCGGATTTTCTTTCCCAGGTACTGTCTGTATAAATCTTCTTGTAAATAAATTACCGGTGCTTTTTCTGAGTTCTCAATGTCTCGTTTTAAATGTCAGGGCCCTTGGAAGTCTACCAATGAAGTGTGGAGCTACTTTGTGCCTCGTAAATGGCATAAAACAGTGATTTATTTACATGGCTATTCCGATGCCCTGTTGACTCTCACTGA
This sequence comes from Garra rufa, assembly GCF_049309525.1. Taxonomy (NCBI): domain Eukaryota; kingdom Metazoa; phylum Chordata; class Actinopteri; order Cypriniformes; family Cyprinidae; genus Garra; species Garra rufa. The sequence continues at coordinate 11,110,162 of NC_133385.1, forward strand.
CAACCTGTTGTGAGCATCGGCTAACTGACCCCAGATTTCGGACAGCTGGACACAAACCGAGATGAGATATGCAAGGTACGTTCACACTCGGTATCATGATTCAATACACTTCAGGTCAAAATCACACCGGAGTTCTCCTTTAATGAGGGAATTTCTTAACAGGAATTTCACAGTTAAACATTAAGTAGTTTAAATAATACAGACTAAGGGCTCAACAAAAGCATGTACCATCAATTAACAACCACATATCTTAAGGATCTAAACATGTGAGTCATTAATTCATTCGCTCAAATGATTCAAAAACACTGATAAATTCAGGATCTAAATATGTGATTGCTTTTATGAGTGAGTCATTGAATCATTCAGTCAACCGATTTGTTCAAACGCACTCAATCATATATTAATGAATGCTCTGATATGCACAACGGGTCACTTCATTTGATTCTTTTTTCGTTGCCAAAGGTAAAATGAACAAATCAAAGGGCAAAACTATCTTAAATACATAATATTACTCAATATTAACTTCTTCCTCAGTGAACTGTAGTATAAAAATATCCTTCTTGCACTTGTGCTGTTGATCTGAATACCATCTCTTTTGTGATATAATTGTGTCCCACCTGATGGTGAGGTTCTCCATAACTTCAGGAAAGTTCTCCAGCTCTGCCTTCAGCTCTTCAAACGTGATGGAGCCGCTGTTATCTTTATCGGCAGATTCGAACAGCGCCAGCGTCAGGTCATCCAGCTTTTCCTCAGGGAGAGAGATCGCACTCTCACGCAAACAGGATTTTAGAACCGTACGTAACTCATCTGGGTCTATGGAACCACTGCCTACAAGACAGGGCAACACAATAATTAAATGAATAGTTTAACACTTATTGCTTAACAAACTGTATGGTGTAACGCAAGTGTGGCATGTTTCTGGATCAACACTGTTTGTTGTTTTTTGGCACAACATTACAGTCAGCCAATCCTTTGATATTCATTTTATGGATGGTTATGCATTTTAGTTAATATTATTACATTGTTTATATTTTAAAAGGATTATTTAAATATCACGTTGCAGCCTTCTGGTTGAGAATAGTAAGAATACTAAAATGAAAGAGTAAAAGACGATGGTATTGTACACCTTACCATCCACGTCGTAAACCTGGAAGAGGAAGCGTAGTTTGTCTGTTTCACTGCCATGGATCAGAAGATCTAAAGCCTTGAGAAGTTCATCCAGACTGATGGAGCTGCTGCCATCAGAGTCAAACAAGGCGAAAAACCTCTCTGCGAAAAATGACTAAAAGAACAGGAGACAGAATAAAAACAAACTTGCTTTGAACTAAAATTATAAAGGTTTACATATTCATAAATCTCACCTCTTTTACTTTCAGAGCTGTTTTAAACTCATCTATGTCGATTTCTTTGTCGTCTCCTGCAATGCTCTCGAACTGCTTGGTGACCCATTCCAGCCAGCGCGCATCTTCTTCTAGACTCATGTTTCTGCTCCACATACACTGTATTAGCAATATAGATTCATAAGACAAATGTATTGTCAGTCCATAATGACATACATGTAAGCAACATCTTGCCGAAAACAAACAATTTTTCAGTTATTGAACATACATGTAGCCACATTTTAAACCAGTTTTATTCATCAAAGAATCCTGAAAAAAGTATCATAGGTTCCAAAACAAATATTAAGGAGCACAACTGTTTCCAACATTGATACTAAATCAGCATTTTATTAAGATTTCTGAAGGATAATGTGACACTGAAGACTGGCGTAATGTTAAAAATTCAGCTTTCCATCACAGGAATAAATTCTGTTTCAAAGTATATTAAAATAGAAAACAACTATTTTGAATAGCAATAATATTTCACAATATTACAGCTTTTTCTGTATTTTTAATCAAATAAACACAGCCTTGATGAGTCTTTAAAAACATTAAAAATCCTACTGATCCCAAAGTTCTATAAATAGACTTTTTGTCTATATATAGATCAGTACATTTATATACCTATAGCCTATATACACACAACACAGAAACAAATCACAACACACATACATAGATGTTCCATTTAAAACAAAAGAAGACATTACCTTTAGACGTGAATCTTCTCAGTCTTTGCCTTTTGCAAGTATTTCCTTTCAACTTTTCATTAAAAATGTTCTCACAGACAAAAATGGAAAAGATACAGAGAGATTTTATTGCGGTCTCTAGTCTAACTAGTCCAGTTAATCACCTTTCAGAGGAAGAGAGAGAAAAGGAGAGAGCGTGACATACAGAGGGAGGCTGGGCAGTCTTGTTTTGGACATTCAATATCTCGTACACACAGGAGCAGCTGCCCCTGACATCCCTGCGCCTGCTGAGCAGCCCTCAGTATGACCCATACTGCACTACTCATCACTAAATCACACCTAAACACTAATAATAAGCTCCTTTCTCCTTACTATCTATTATGAAACTACTAAACTGGACGAAACAGCACTATAAAAGTGATCCATGTGACATTTTCACACTGGTATATATTTAAAGTCATCAGAAGTCACACTATATGATCAAATTTTTATTTCCTGAGAACTTATCTTGAAACACTCAACAAAGAAATACAGTTGAGGCCAAAAGTTTACACACACCTTGCAGAATTTGCAAAATGTTAATTATTTTAACAAAATAAAAGGGATCATACAAAACGCAAAATGCAATGTTGTTCATGAGTCCCTTGTCTTGAACAGTTAAACTGACCGCTGTTCTTCAGAACAATCCTTCAGGTCCCACCATTTCTTTAGTTTTTCAGCTTTTTTGTGTATTTGAACCCTTTCCAACAATGACTATATGACTTTGAGATCCATCTTTTCACACTGAGGACAACTGAAGGACTTCTATGCAGCTATTACAGAAGGTTCAAACACTCACTGATGCTTTAGAAGGAAAAATTAGGCATTAAGCCTGGGGGTGAAAATTTAGGTGTGTATATTTTTCTTATTTTGCCTAAATATCATATTTTTTTCATTTTGCACTGCCCTTCAGAAGCTACAGAAGATACTTACATGTTTCCTAGAAGACAAAATGAACTATATTTACCCTGATCTTCAAATCCAAAAGTTTTCACCCCACAGCTCTTAATGCATTGTGTTTCCTTCTGAAGCGTCAGTGAGCTTTTGAACCTTCTCTAATAGTTGCATGGGAGTCCCTTGGTTGTTCTCAGTGTGAAAAGATGGATCTCAAAATCATACAGTCATTGTTGGAAAGGGTTCAAATACACAAAAAAGCTGAAAAACCAAAGAATTTATGGGACCTGAAGGATTTTTCTAAAGAACAGCAGGCAAAGCGGTGGATCATTCAGATAACAACATAGTGTTAAGAATCAAGGGGATGTAAACTTTTGAACGGGGTTATTTTTATAAATTCAACTATTATTTTCTCTTGTGGAAAACACAAGATCTTATTCAAGTCAGTACTAAGTCAAAAATAACATGCATTTTGTGTGATCCTTCCTATTTTGGTAAAATAATTAACATTTTGAAGATTCTGCAAGGAGTGTGTAAACTTTTGACCTTAATTGTATGAGTGTAAATAGAAATTTTACAGAAGAATCATTTCACATATTTTATCCCAAATATGAACCAAAGGACTTGCTTGCAACACTAAGGTAAAGTAAAACAGATGTGTTGAGTAAATGTAAAAAGGGAATTGATCACAAGCTACAAAAACAGGAAAGTCAAACATATACTGTATTTTACATGGTGGCGATTCAAGGAAAAAGAATAACATCCTTCCATCTGTCAAAATACCTTTGTTTCATGAGTTCAAAGGCACTTCCTTTAAGACCAGACTGATGTAATTTTTCGGCGTTTCAATATCTCAATGAAAACAGTAACAGACTCTATTTTGCAGTCAATGTGTGCTACCTTCTGAGAAAGTGGGAAAGGAAAACAAAACCGATATCACAAGATACCAAAAAACCGCATAAGGACCAACAGGTGGCTAAATACAACCGAATCTTAAAGCAGAAGAGGAATATTTCACATCATATAATGAATAGAAAAATGAAGGAAACAGTAAGAACTATGCTGAAATGCGCACACACTTCAAATGCTCTATGTAAATTCATCTTAATGCATTGAATGTGAGACTATAGGACAGTATCAGCATGATGCCATCCGCTGTCACTCCAGCCTGACCCGTTTCCGTGGTGATGGGGGCGGGTCCAGAGCAAAGGCTGTTGGGGAAGAGGGGCGGGACTCTGGGATGTATTCCATACAGTATTTCTCAATGTATGGCCCAGCAATGTTCCACACCTGAATGCAATAGACAAAAAACAATATGGGGTGAGAATGCTATTGTAAATTGTCTTAAATAAAAATTGTTTTCGAAATTGAGAATAAAATAAAATGCTTACCTTCTGGTCTACGAGTAGCCGATGTACAGCTTCAATGTCTGGAGCCATGAACCTGTCTTTAATCCAGGGCCTGGGAAAGAGAGAAAAAAATACAAAGAGACAATTATTGCCAATTGTTAACCTGAAAGATCAATATATTGGAGTTTTTGGGTTTATCGTATCATCGTTTGACCTACTTTACTGCGGCTCGCACAAGATCGTATACTTTCTCCAATGGGGTCGTTGTACGTAGGGGCCGCAGAAACTCAATGCCCTGACAGGCAGCTAACAACTCGATAGCTAGCACTAAGGAAGGAAACATAAAACAGACATATTTTGGTTTGCTATCTGATCAAATGACTTCCTGAAATGTGTTTCCAGATCAGTGGTCAGTAAACAAAAAAGTACAATAGTGACTAAATAAATAGCAGGAAATATCAACCCGATTATTGCAAAAAACATAATTTTTTTGTAAATTTGTACATTTTTTATATGACCTGCTTACATCAATTACATTTTCATACAAAGTGAAAATTTATTTCTAAAAACATACTTTTTCATACAATGTGACTTTTTTTCCCTTAATAAATTTCCAATTTATTTTCACAAAAAAAGCATTTGCGTACAATGTTATTTTTATATGTGCTATTTTAATTAGAAATGCCATGTTTTATATGGAAATTTAAAAAAAATGCTTTAATTTAAAAAAAAAATACATTTTCATACAATGTAAATATTATTTTTCTAAAAATCTATTTTGTACAATTGGATTTTTTTAAATGACATGTTTTGTACAGGAATTTAACTTTTTTTTTTTTTACATTTTCATACAATATTAAGTTTAATTTGCTAAATATACTTTTTGTGATTATACAATGTGATTATTTTTTTCTAAAAATAGCACTTTCCTTACGGAATTTTTTTACATTTATTTTCAAAAATAAATAAATATTTAAAAAAAAAATGTAATTTTTTTTTTTACAGTTTTCGTACAATGTGAATATTATTTTTCTAAAAATCATACTTTTTCGTAATTTTTTTTTTTCTAAAACTGGCATTTGATATGAAAATTTTAAATGTTCAAATATGGTCAAATAAAAAATAAAAAAAAACAACAAAACGTACAGTGTGTATAAAATCTTTCTAAAAAAAAATCATACTTTTTCGTACAATTTTTTTTTTTTTTTTAAATGGCATGATTTTTTTTTCTAAAAGTTGCATGTTTTGTATGGAAAATTTTAATTTAAAAAAAATTATATATATATATATATATTTTTTTTTTTTTTTTTTTTTTTACATTTTCGTTGAATGTAAATTTAAAAAAAAATCATGCATTTTGTACAATGTGATTTTTGCATTTATTTTCAAAAATGTAAAAAACTTTTAGTTTTCATACAATGTGAATATTATTTTTCTAACTTTTTTGTACTTTTTTGTGATTTTGTTTTTCTAAAAATGGCATGTTTCATATAGAAATTCTCAACATTCAAAAATGTAAAAAAAACAAAAAACAAATTCTACCTTTTCATACAATGTGAATTAAATTGTTCTAAAAATCATTCACTTCAATCACTTTTTCATACAATATGATTTTTTTCTAAAAAAATACTAAAATGTTTCATATGAAAAGTTTTAATTTGAAAAATTTTCAAATTTTGAAAAAAAGTGTTTTCGTACTATGTAAATATTATTTTTTCTAAAAATCATACTTTTTGTTCGATGTGTTTTTCTAAAAATGGCAAGTTTTCTATGGAAATTTTTTTGTATGAAAAATGTTCAAATTCAAAAAAAGTTGTACGTTTTGTACAATGTGAGTATTATTTTTCTAAAAACCATACTTTTTTGTACAATGTAATTTTGTTTTCTAAAAATGCCATGTTTCGTATGGAAATTTTACGTTTATTTTATTTTTTTTACAAAAATGTAGCATTTTTGTAGAATGTGAAGACTATTTTTCTAAAAATCATACTTATACAATGTGATTTTATTTCTAAAACATGTTTCGTATGGAAATTTTTAATTTTACATTTTCAAAAATGTAAAAATTTTCAAACTAATATTTTTTGTGAATATTAGTTTTCTAAAAATCATACGTTTTCGTACAATGTGATTTTTTCTTCAAATTTTCAAAATGTTCAAATTTAAAAAAAAAAAGTTTGAATATTATTTTTGGTAAAAATCATACTTTTTGCAAACATACTTTGTGACAGTTTTTTTTTTTATGGAAACTTTCAAAAATGCTAAAATTGTCTTTTTTTATTTTAAAATTAAATTTTTTTTAATAAAATGTAAATATTATTTGTCTGAAAATTTGACTTTTTCGTATAATGTAATTTTTTGGCAAGTTTTGTATGGACATTTTTACATTTTAAATGTAAAAAAAAAATGTTCACATTTTCAAAAAACTATTTTTTTTTTACATTTTCATATATACATATAAAAAGATAAACTAGTTATGAATTTGCCGTGACATTGTTGGAAAAATAGTAAGCATCATTACAAACACTTTTTCTAAAAACCATGTTTACACAAAAAAGAAGAAAGAAATTGTACAAATAAAAAAATATATATAAAAATAAGCAAGCAAACAGGTCCACTCCTAAACCCAACCATACATTGGGAAAAACAGTAGAAAGTATAAATGAATGAGATTATTAAATAATTAATCCGCTATAACAAACTAGTTATAACTTGTCATAAGATTCTGTTGCAAAATGTTAAGTACTATGACAATTTGTGCTCTTGTGCCTTGGTGCTCCAATAGGGGACACCATTATAGTAACAATTTTGGCTAAATAAACAGTGGCTGATGTCAGTAGGTATACAAGAGGTTAATATCAGGTTGTGGACCTTGCTCGACGTGCTCGACCACTCTGAGGGCTTTACGCGCAGCCCAGCCTCCCATAGACACATGGTCCTCCGTGGCGGCACTAGTGGACAGAGAGTCAATAGAGGAAGGGTGACAAAGCACTTTGTTCTCTGAAACTGCAGAAGGAAATGCATCTGTTTTAGTTAATGGTCAACATGACTAGAGTACAGTAGTCAAAATTAAACTTTCCATTATTTGGTTAAGTAAAGTTATTCTGTCCTGGACTTTGTGATGCTAACCAAGAGACGCAGCAGTGCAGTGTGCGATCATGAATCCAGAGTTCAGGCCTCCTTCGTTGACCAGGAACGCAGGCAGCTCGCTGAGAGAGGGATTGCAGAGACGTTCGATGCGTCTCTCACTGATGGAGGCCAACTCGTGCACCCCGATCGCCAAATAGTCAAGAGCCTAAAAACGGAAGAAGAGAATGAACAAAGACATCCAAATCGTTTTGCTAAATAAATTCTATTGGGGCGAAATGAAATACCTTTGCTGGATATTCTCCATGGAAGTTTCCGCCAGATATGGTCTCACCTCTCTCCGCAAACACCATCTAATTTACAGTCAAGGCCAAAAGAAGAACTAAAGAAGCTGGTTTAATAACGCCATTGACCAGCTAAGAAGCCAAACCTTGACACCATATGGATTCTCAGGAGGAAAAAGGAGTCTCCTGAAGTCATTTGTTTTCAATGAGTGTTGGCGATAAAAATTCTGATAAAAAAGGATACAGGATTATCTGTGGCGCTGTTGATTTCTGTATTAATGATTTTCTTGACAAACTCAATTGTGTCATTGACGATTCCATGGACCTGCAAAATTGAAGGTAAAATTTATTCAAATATAGTTCACATGCGTCAAACAGCTTTTTAGAATTGCTGTTTTTATTTGACTTATTTCCTATGGAAGCCCGTTTCCACCACTGAATGAAAAATAAAAAAAGTGACAATTCAGATTTTTTTTCTCTGAATTTTCTCTGAATTGTGTAAAACAAACTCACAATTTGGACTTTTTTTCTCAGAGTTATGATGTAAACTTGCAATTGCGAGTTATGAAGTCAGAATTGCGTGATATAAATTTGTGTTATAAATTGCAAGATATAAACATAACTTTGACTTTTTTTCAGAATTGGATAAAACAATCTCACAGTTTTTACTTTTTAGAATTATGATAACTCACTGTTCTGAGTTTTCACAGAAGTGCGATATACTCACAACTGCGAGTTATAAAGTCAGAATTGTGTGATATAAATTTACCCTGGAAATCCAGAGGTCTCGCGAGAGCGCAATTTGAATTGTCTCTGCAAGACACTCTGGCATCGAGCAATTTTGCACGTTACTGCATTACGTAAGCAGTTCTGGGAACCAATCAAATTGGTGTATCTGATGTAGGCGAGCTAAGCTGATGACGACAGCGCTGCGATGTCCGGAATGAAGATGGCTACAGATGAACACGAGTTGTTTGAAACGGCTTTGGCTGCTACAATGAACGAGTTAGACTTGGATTTTCATATAAAAGAGGAACAGAAAACCACGCTCGAATCGTCCCTTTGCAAGAAGGACGTTTTTGCTGTTTTGCCGACTGGATAGGGCAAGTGTTTAATCTATCAGTTAGCGTGTATCACAGTGTATTGTTGTGATTGGTCGTAGCGTTATCCAATTGCGTGCAGTGAGAGTTTCAAATGCATGCTTGGTGCCGCCCCTCGAGTTAGGCTCTTTTCATTGCTCGATGCCAGACCCTTAATCTTAATAGATTAGGGTCTGGATTATTTCCAGGCTAATATAAATTCGCAATTGTGAGTTATAAAGTCAGAATTGCAAGACAAACACAATTCTGACTTTTTTTTCTCAGAATTGCATGATGTAACCTCATAATTGCGAGTTATAAAATCAAAATTGTGTGATATAAACTCACAATTGTGAGTTATAAAGTCAGAATTGCAAGACATAAACACAATTCTGACTTTTTTTTCTCAAAATTGCATGTCGAACCTCAGAATTGCGAGAAATAAAGTCAAAATTGTTTGATATAAACTTGCAATTGTGAGTTATAAAGTCAGAATTTCAAGATATGAACACAATTTTAACTTTTTTATCAGAATTGCATGATATAACCTTACAATTATAGAAATAAAGTCAGAATTGTGTGGTACAAACTTGCAATTCTGACTTTTTTCCTCAGAATAATACATAAACAATGCAATTGCAAGTTATAAACTCAGAATAAAGCAAATTTCTAGATATAAACTCGCAATTCTGACTTTTTTTAGAATTATGACAAACTCAGTTCTGACTTTTTTTCTCAGAATTGCAATATAAACTCGCATTTGCGAGAAATAAAGTCAGAATTTTGTAATATAATCTCACAATTGCTTTCAAACTTTTTTCTCAGAACTGTGAAAATTAAAGTTAGAATTGTGTGGTACAAACTGACTTTTGTCCTCAGAATAATACATAAGCATCGCAATTGCAAGTTATAAAGTCAGAATTGTGAGATACAAACTAACAATTTTTGACAATTTTTTTCCAGAATTGCATAATAGAAACTCACAGTTGCGAGAAATAAAGACAGAACTGCAAGATATAAACACAATTCTAACTTTTTTTTATCAGAATTACATGACAAACTCTCAGTTGAGAATTATAAAGTCAGAATTGCAAGATATAAACAATTCAGAATTATGAACAGAATTATGTGATATAAACTCGCAATTGTGAGCTCCAAGTTATAAAGTCAGAATTGAGGGATAAACTTTTTTCTCAGAATTGCACGATATAAACACAATTTTGATTTCTTTTCCTCATAATTGTGATATAAACTCACTATTGTAAGAAATAAAGTAAAGATAAATACTTGCAATTCTTTTTTTCTTGCAAATGTGAGTTTCACATTTCACAGAATCTCGCAATTCTGATATTTTTTTATGAATTTCGAGATATATAGATCTTGTGACTTATAAAGTCCAATTTTGAGGGGAAAAAAGACTGATATGTTCTCAGAATTGTGAGTTTACATCTCACAGAATTGTAAAATATAAACTCACAATTCTGAGAAAAAAAATGTATTCAGTGGCAGAAACAGGCTTCCATAATTTACAGTTAATGCACAAGTTTAAAGCAAACTGAATTAGACTACAGTTCACAGATTTGTCAGTGTTATTTTAATTCACTTTTATATTTCAGTTTAATTTGTAGTAGTTTTACCATTTTTATTAGTTTTTTTTTTACATTTACTATTTCAAATTATTATTATTTTTTATTTTTATTTTTTATTTTTTTTATTTTTTAATTAACAAAAAATATCTTAATAGTTTTAGTATAATCCTGGCATCAACAACACTTACAATTTATTTAGTTCAACTCAGAATGGGCTCTTACGTTACCTGTGGACAACAACGCATGGTGTAGGCATCTTGAACCCTGTCGCAAAACCGATGACTCTCTGCAATCATTGATTAATGAAAAAAGTAAGACAGGTTAGCCAAAAGGTTAAATATGAGTTTTAATGAAAAGCACGAAAACTGCTGGATTCACCTGCAATTTCAGACGGGTGGTGATCAGAGTCTAACAGGGATCGGAAGCGCAGGGCCACTTCCTTCTGTCCTGGATGAGGCCGCAGCTCATGAATATCTGTAAGAAAATTTGTTCTTTTATTGAAATTGCCAATTTCCTTCTACATCAAACAAAGCATGCACTTAATGAAGAGCATTTGTGACAGGGACTGTTTTTATAAGTGAGGCAGTGTTACCCAAACTTGTCTTGTCTGACAAGTCTGAAAGAGTTTAGTGCAGTGTTTACAGTTTCTGTCTGCAGAGCTGAGAAAGAGTCTAAATATGTCTGCTCACATCCAGCACATCAATCACTTGTTTACACAAGCTCACCACTATCAAAGGCTTTGGTGGTGCCCTTGAGGACTTCCAGGGTTAGGGCAGCAATAATGTCAGCCTGCCGGGCGATAGCCTCGGCTCTCTCCACGGCCTCTGCTCCCAAAGAAGTAATCATCTGGGTCCCATTGATCAGAGCAAGCCCCTGTGGACAGAGATAAACATAACAGACACTTTTATCTTTTATCACAGAACAATACTACTGAACACCACTGATCTGTCCGTCAATCGATCTATAGATTAAAGGGATAGTTCACCTCAAAAATGAAAATTCTATCATTAATTACTGACCCTCATGTCATTCCAAATCCATAAGACCTTCTTCTTCGGAACACAAATTAAGATATTTTTGATTCATTCTTCAAATTTAATTTTATGAAGCTACTCTTGTGAACGCATGTTGAAGACTGACACAGAACAGAAGAAATAGTTGAATAAAGTTAGTATTAAAGTTAATATTTTCTTTGCGCACAAAGTATTCTCGTTGCTTCATAAAGCTAAAAGAGAAGGTTACAGATAATGTACTAACCTGCTTGTCATCAAAAATGTTCATGTCTTTCTTTCTTAGTCACAAAGAAATTAAGTTGTTTGAGGAAAACATTTCAGAATTTTCCTCCATATAATGGACTTCTATGGTGCTCCGAGTTCAAACTTCCAAATTGCAGTTTAAATGCAGCTTAAAACGATCCCAAATGTGGTTGTAAACAATCCCAGCCGTGGAAGAAGAGACTATTGGTTATTTTCATTTAAAAAATACAATTTAAATACTTGTCTATCTTCAAACGCTCGTCTTGTCTTGCTCTCCCTGAACTCTGTGTATTCTGCATTTAAGGAGTAGTTTTCAGAACTAAAATTTACAGATAATGTACTCACCGCCTTGTCACCCAAGATGTTCATGTCTTTCTTTCTTCGGTCGTAAAGACATTGTTTTTTGAGGTAAACATTTCAGGATTTCTCTCCATATAATGGACTTCTATGGTGGCCCCGAGTTTGAACTTCCAAAATGCAGCCTCAAAGGGCTCTAAATGATCCCAGCCGAGGAAGAAGGGTCTTATCTAGCAAACGATTGGTTATTTTCTAAAAACATTTACAACTTATATACTTTTTAATCTCAAACGCTCGTCTTGTCTAGCTCTGCATAAACTATTCCAGTTCATGACAGTTAAGGTATGTCAAAAAACTCCCATCTCTCATTTTCTCCTCCAACATCAAAACCGCCCTACATCGCTGCAGAAGTACCAACCCAGTGTTTACAAAGTGAACGTGCAAATAAGATCAAACACCCTTTACAAAAAAAGGTAAAACAGCGAGGTAGGGCGATTTTGAAGTTGGAGGAGAAAATGAGATGGGAGTTTTTCAACATACTCTAACTGTCATGAACCGGAATACAGAGTACACACAGAGCTAGACAAGATGAGCGTTTGAGGTTGAAAAGTATATAAATTGTAATTTTTTTTTTTTTTTTTAGGAAATAACCAATCGTTTTGCTAGAAAAGACCCTTCTTTCTTCGGCTGTGATCGTTTAGAGCCCTTTGAAGCTGCATTTTGGAAGTTCAAACTCGGGGGCACCATAGAAGTCCATTATATGGAGAAAAACCCTGAAATGTTTTCCTCAAAAAACATAATTTCCTTACGGCAGAAGAAAAAAAGACATGAACATCTTGGATGACAAGGGGGTGAGTACATTATCTGTAAATTTTTGTAAATTTTGTAAATTTATAAAAGTGAACTACTCCTTAAGACAGTTAGGGTATGTCGAAAAACTCGTATCTTCGTATTTTCTCCCTCAACTTAAACAACTATTTCAAAATCACCCTACATTGCTACAGAAGTACCGACCCAGTCTTTGCAAAGTGAACATGCAAAGAAGACCAAACACCCTTAACAAAAAAGTTAAACAGCGATGTAGGACGATTGAAGTTGAGGGAGGACATGTGATGGGAGTTTTTCAACATACCCTAACTGTCTTGAACCAGAAAAGTCAAGACGAGCGTTTGACATTAAAATGTATATAAATTGTATTTTTTAATGAAAATAAAAAGGTAAGACCCTTCTTCTTCAGCTGGGATCGTTTACAACCGCATTTGGGATCATTTGAAGCCACATTTAAACTGCATTTTGGAAGTTCAAACTCAGGGCACCATTGAAGTCCAATATATAAATACAATCCTGAAATGTCTTCCTCAAAAAACTATTTCTTTACAACTGGAGAAAGAAAGACATGAATATCTTGAATGACAAGGGGGTGAGTACGTTATCTGTAATTTTTTGTTCTGGAAGTGAAGAACTTCTTTAAGGTTGAACTACTAATGATGTCTTTACTACCTTTCTGGGTCTTGAACTTCATATTTCCGTTGCTGTCTATGCAAGGTCAGAAATATCTTAATTTGCATCCTGAAGATGAACGAAGGTCTTACAGGTTTGGAACGACATTAGGGTGAGTAATTAATGACAGAATTGTCATTTTTGGACGAACTGTTACTTCCTTACAACCCCTTTAGAACAGTCTGAAGAACTGCTGAGCATCATGTTCTAGCACACATATATAGCTTATAAAATATTTCTTCTCTAGTTTGTCTAGTTTGCAACTTAGCTATACAAAAAATGACTTTTATTGGCTACACTGGGTTCTAAGAAAGGCTTTGCTGTTAAAATGGACCAGGCAGGTCAAGGACACACATTTCTGACCCACAAAACAGCTCTAAGTCAACAGAGATAAACATGTTGACGGCACAATGGGGGGATTAACCGTACCTCCTTTGGCTTCAGAGATATGGGCTTCAGACCGTGTGCTTCCAAAACCTGCGGGTGATGCAAAGGTCAAACGTGACTTTAAAGGCTAAACGAGGAGTAAATATGTTCATGTGTTGGTTTCATTATTATTAGGACAACTAAAGCATCCAATGAATACATGCTCACGTATTTTGCATCCGCCCATCCACTCTTGGGTGACCACATCTTGCCTTCTCCCATCAGACCAAGGGCGAGGTGAGAAAGAGGAGCGAGATCTCCACTCGCACCTACTGTACCCTTCTCCGGGACGTATGATAAACAGGAGGCTGAGAAGAGAGAAGAAAGAAAACTGTAAAATATCAGCTCTGTTGAAAAAGAAATTCAAAGCAACCTTCAGTTAATATTATTTCGAAGATGCAGCAACAAAAAAGTATTCTTTGAAATGGCACACCATGTGCCATTTGCTGTGCCAAAGAAACCAAAAAACCCAACAATACTCTCTTAAGTTAAAATAATAAGGAATGCATTAATGTACCATTGAAGGCCTGGATCATTCTGTGCAGCGTCTCCGGTGAAACCCCGCTGTACCCTTTGGCCAAAACATTGATCCTCAGTGCGAGCAGCATTCGAGTTCTTTCAGGACTTAAAGGGCTTCCCAGACCTACATTGATATATAATTAAAAACAAGCAACACATAATGGACTGAATCAGAATTGGTTCCTTAATGTCAGTCAATTCATGGCAGAAATATCTGTATGATAATTAAACATCTTAGAAATATCAAAACATACACTACTGGCCCAAAGTTTGAAGCAAAACACCAAGGCTTCACTGCTTGCCAATGCTTCATTAATGTGATCAATAATACAGTAAAAACAGTATTATTGTATTATAATCCTTCAGAGATTATTCTAATAAGCTAATTTTGTACTCAGTTATTAGAGCTCAATTCAGTGTTGTTTTCGTCAACGATGACGATGACGAAATCATTTCGTTGACGCCACTTTTTTCCATGACGAAAACGAGACGATGACGAGATAAAAATGGCTCGTTGATGACTAAAACATGACGAGACGTGTGTGAGTTTTCGTTGACGAGACGAGAATAGATGAAAATGTTAGTGGGTGGTCCGTCAGACGTTTAAAATGCATGACATTTCTGCTTATTGTGCATGCCAATTAAAACCGAAAAAAGTATCTGACGCTATGGCAAGCCGTTTTAGCATTAAATACTCTTTGCTATACTAGTATGGCAAGCCGTTTTAGCATTCCATCCTTGTTTGTCTTTTATGTTCTAAAACATTCCTTCATTATTGTAATTATTGGTGAAAATAGTCGATCCGGAAGCTCACATTGTGTTGAACTATAGATCTGCTATTTTCACAACTTATAAGTGACACTACCCAACAGCAAAATACTTACTGACCTACATTAATTTGTTAAAAGACTACTTTTTCCCCCTTTTTTGACTAAAACTAGACTAAAACCTTTTTGACTTTTCGTCGACTAAAACTAGACTAAAACCTTCTTGACTTTTCGTCGACTAAAATTGGACTAAAACTATCACATATAGAAGTGACTAAAATTTGACTAAAACTAATAACCATTTTAGTCCAAAAGACTAAGACTAAATCTAAGATGGTTGTCAAAAACAACACTGGCTCAATTATTAATAATAGTTATTATTATTATTGTACATGTTTTTGGTGGCTAATATGTTTGTGGAAATGGTCATCTATTTTGTCAGGATTCTAAATAGAAATTCCAGAAATGTGATTTCATATATAAATATCTTCACTGTCAGTTTGAACATAATGCATCTTTGCTGAATAAAAGTGTCTGTTTTGTAGTGTTTTCCTAGTGTTTTTGCCCCGTGTTCCCATTGATTTGGTTCGTTCCGTTATCCGTTGTTTGACATCTTAAATATATCAAGATAGACAACATTTATTTTTTTTAAATTGTACTGTTCTTACTACATTCCAGAAAATTGTAATCATTCCAAAATTCTGAACTTCAATAATTTTAGAAAATATGTCACACCTGAGGAGTGTGAGCGCAGAAGATTTTCCTGAAGCTCCCTGAAAGAGAGAAAACGTAAAAATGCAGTCAAATAAACTTTAATCAAAATGTACAAGATTTCAAGAGTAAGAAAATTTTGTAAAACATATATACTTGAGCTTGCTGATAGGGATGACAGTCCGAGCAAATTTACCAAACCCTGTAGTGATGCCATACACAACTAGAAAAGAAAAAAGAAAATACTGATGAGTCATATTTATGAAATCCCAAACAAATCAATATTTATGAGGATTATTTACATAGTCATGTTCTGTTTGCTGTTTCGCACTTCATTTTTACATTTTCGGAAGTCAAAAGAGCAATTTAAAGATTCTTTTCTTAAAAGTAAAGGTTCTTTGTTAACATATATGGCTCCATAGTGAAAACTACTACCTCATGATTTACTTGCCCTCAAGCCATCTTAAGCGTATATGACTTTTTCTTTAAGACGAATACAATCAGAGTTATATTAAAAAGAGTCCTGGCTCTTCCAAGCTTTATAATGGCAGTGAATGGGTGCTGAGATTTAAAAGTCCAATAAAGTGCATCCATCCATCATGAAAAAGGTACTCCACACGGCTCCGCTGGGTTAATAAAGAACTTCTGAAGTGAATCGATGCATTTGTTTAAGGAAAAAAAATCCATATTTTAAACTTTATAAACTATAATCTCTAGCTTCCGCTACACCTCTATCCTACATCTTCCGCTGGAATGCCACTCTCTCTCAGAAGCTAGAGATTATGATGTTTTAAATATGGATATTGTTCTTAAACAAATGCATTGATTCACTTCTGAAGGCCTTTATTTACCTCTGGAGCCATGTGGAATACTTTTTATTATGGATGGATGCACTTTATTGAACTTCGAAATCTCAACTGCCATTGAGCAAGGACATTTTTTAATATAACTCTGATTGTCGTCTGAAAGAAAAGGTTCTTTGAGGAATCCAAAATGGAGCTTTTATTTTTAGGAAAAGGTTAAAATCTTAAGCCTGATCACTTACAAAAAAACAGGACATATTTCCTTTATATAACACTGAGTGGATGTCATGCTCACTTTTTTTTTCTTTCACAATGGTGTCCAGAAGCTCTCTTGATTGCACAACCTTTTGCTCTGCCTCTGGGGCCAGCTGAGGGTCAGATAACAGTGGTGATGCATTTCCATTGAGAAATATTGTTTACAAACTTAGGATCTTCACAAAACTGATGTTGAAGTCCACCAAAAACCCACTTACCTTAATCTTATACAGGCCTTTCCCTAAATTCACAAGGTCAGTTGAGGTCAGGCTGTTCCCATCTAGAGAAATGTACTACAAAAAAAAAAAAAAAAAAAAAAAAAAACAGACCTCTGTCATTAATGGTACTGATGAGAGTAAAAATACTGTGTTTATTAACAATATTTCATACTTACTTGTTCTGGTTCTCTGTATAATCTTGTTCTGTTTGTAGCAATCAAATTAAGGACATTTTCAAATTTGTTAAAGTTTAGACATTCCAAATAAACATTCCAAAAGATATAACAATCATTTACATGCAAGGCTGTATTTTGTAAGTGTGAGACTGGGTGAAATATTATATAAATGATAAGTAAAGATTATAAATCAGTCATAAAGTAAAAAAATAACAAGCACAGTGAAACAATGCACCCTTTTAGTGCAATTAATTTTAAAATGTCAGAAAATATGTATTTAAAATCCATTAAAATTTGTCTTTAAAATATCTTAATTGTTGGATTTTATCAGCAAAAATTCCAACTACATTCGACAATATAATTTATTCAATTAAAACATGATTGTCAATGCAAAGATACAGATGTGACGTCCCAGGTTGACTTGGAATGAAATCCTCTGACATGGTGTCCCCTTCAATAGCTATTGATAACATTAAAATCACATGTTATTGACTTATGTTGCAAAACAAGATACAATATTTGTGGTAAACAGCCTCAAAAGAACAATCTGTCTAAAGAAAGCCAAAAACTGAATGATTAATCTCTCAACAAACACTGAACACATAAACCATATTTGTAACATTACCAAGTTCAACGAAGTCATTATCCTCAAGCACATCTTCTATGGTATCGTCATTGTCCAGCAAGCCAAATCCCTGACATCTTCTGACCACAAAACACACATCTTTGACGTGCTGGATCCCTCCATTGTCGGGTTTGTTCTTGATGTAGCGCTTGAGAGCTTCAAAACCCAACCATTTGATGCTGCAGGTGGCATCTTTGCATGGAACGGTTAGCCACTCGTCCCGGACGTGGACCGTGAAACGAGGCATCACGTTGGACTGAACAACCACAGGCTGATACCTGAGGAGTGTGATCAACAATGTAAATCGCTTCACTAGGTGTACACAAAACCCAAAGGACCAATCAAAGGCTGTTCTGTGGCCCCCTCCTTTACCACAGAAGACAGAGTACATGGTGCTGTTTGAATAAGTTATCTCTGCACCAAAGGTTCTGTGTTACAATACACTTGTCAAAAAGACCAGAATCTGTCAGTCAACAAACTGCCAGACAGTGATTTCAGACTGTAAATAAATACTTTTTTTTCTTTCATTACAAATTAGATTATCAGCATAAAAAATGGAGTTTAAAAAGCTGAATTATTATATACATACATAAATAAGAAAATTGCATCAATACATCTATAGATAGATAGATAGACAGATAGAACGATAGATAGATAGAACAATAGAACGATAGAACGATAGATAGATAGAATGATAGAACGATAGATAGATAGACAGATAGATAGATAGAACTATTGGTACAATGATAGATAGATGATAGATAGAATGATATAACGATAGAACGATAGATGGATGGATAGATAGATGATAGATAGAACGATGTTAGACAGATAGATGGATGATAGAACGATAGATAGAATGTTAGAACTATTGGTACAATGTTAGATAGATGATAGAACAATAGATGGATAGATAGAACGATAGATTGAATGATAGAATGATATAACGATATATAAAACGATGGATGGATGGATGGATAGATAGATGGATAGATAGAATGATGACAGACAGATAGATGGATGATAGAACGATAGATAGAACAATAGATAGAACGATAGAACGACAGATGGACAATTGCACCAAACTAGAGCCACAGCACAAGATGTCTGCTAGCCCTGAGCCACCGCACAAGATGTCTGCTAGTCCAGAGCCTGTTCACAAGATGGACGCCCTTCTAGAGTCTGTTCGCAAAATGGCTGCCCTTCCAGAGTCTCCGCTGGTTCTGCCCGGCCTTCCAGAGTCTCCGCTGGTCCCGCCCGGCCTTCCAGAGTCTCCGCTGGTCCCGCCCGGCCTTCCAGAGTCTCCGCTGATCCCGCCCGGCCTTCCAGAGTCTCCGCTGGTCCCGCCCGGCCTTCCAGAGTCTCCGCTGGTCCCGCCCGGCCTTCCAGAGTCTCCGCTGGTCCCGCCCGGCCTTCCAGAGTCTCCGCTGGTTCCGCCCGGCCTTCCAGAGTCTCCGCTGATCCCGCCCGGCCTTCCAGAGTCTCCGCTGGTCCCGCCCGGCCTTCCAGAGTCTCCGCTGGTTCCGCCCGGCCTTCCAGAGTCTCCGCTGGTCCCGCCTGGCCTTCCAGAGTCTCCGCTGGTCCCGCCTGGCCTTCCAGAGTCTCCGCTGGTCCCGCCCGGCCTTCCAGAGCCTCCGCTGGTCCCGCCCAGCCTTCCAAAGCCTCCGCTGGTTCCGCCCAGCCTTCCAGAGCCTCCGCTGGTTCCGCCCAGCCTTCCAGAGCCTCCGCTGGTTCAGCCCAGTCTTCCAGAGCCTCCGCTGGTTCCATCCAGTCGTCCTGAGATTCCTGTCTGCCCGGTTCTGGTCACGGAGCCCATGCATACTGTGTGGGTTCCCACCCACCCTCCCTGCTGCTCCAGTCCCACCACCTCTGTCTCCTGACAGTCCCTCTGCTCACCCACATCCCACCTTCGGTGCAGAGGACTTGCCGTGGGACTGCCAGTTTCCATCGATGTCCAGACTGAAGGATCCCTCACCATCACCTCCAGTCTCAGAGTCCTGGACTCCACCTCGGCCCTCTGACCCTGCGGCTCCACCCAGGCTCTGTGCTCCCTTGTCTCCGTTGTCGGCCGTCGGCCCACCAGCTCCTCCGGGCTCCATCATCTCTCCGGCTCCGCCCCGGTCAGTCGTCACCCCACCTTCGCCTCTGGACTCTACTCCTCCGGCTGCGCCACGTCACTCTGTCCTGCCGGCTCTGTGGACCTCCTCCCTCCCGTGGGCACAGCCTCGATCCTCTGTCACTCCGGCTCCACTGCGTACCTCCGGACCTCCATCTCCGCCGGGGTCGCCAGAGCCTTGGGTTCCGCCTTGGCCCTCCGGATCCTCGGTGTCACCTAGGATCGTCGACTCTCCGGTTCTCCCTCGGGCTCCACCGGCTCCACCTCCGTAGGTCGGCCCCATGCAGGAGCCAACCCTTCCTCCGCCATGGCTTCTCCCTCCGTCGGCTCCGCCTCAGTTCATAGTTCCAGTACCCCCACATGGACCTGGCCCTCCATCCCTCCCCCTGTTCCGCCTCCGCTCCACCACCCTCCGGGTTTCATTACGTGGTTAGAGCGTCTGGAAGCCGCTCCTTGGGGAGGGGCTCTGTCACATATTGGTCGTCTTGTCATCATTAACTCTTGCACTACACATCATGGACTTCATTCCCCACAAGCCACTGCACTAATCACTGCATTCACCTGCTCCTTGTTTCTCACTGCACTGATTACCGCTCACAGCTGCACCTCATCACACTGACTGCATTTAAGCTTCTCACACACACAGCCACCTGGCGAAGTCTTATTGTTCCGTATGGTCTTTATTTCCGAGCGTTTCTTCCCGAGTTTGTTTTCCCTGTGTTTTGATTCCAGGACTCCTCCCCGTGTTTGATTCTCGCTGCCAGCCCCGACCTTTCTGCCTGTTTTTTGACGACGATTTCTGCCTGCCCCTTTGTGTTTGTTTATTTGAATAAAATGCTGCAAATGGATCCGCACGTCTCTGACCCTCCATGTGACAACAACATGCAGTTTTTAAATGAAGGATTTTTTTTATGAAGGGAAAAAAATCTTTGGAAGGTGTGTGTCCCATTACATCTGGCGTAAAAGAAACACAGCATTTCAGGAAAAGAACATCATACCAACAGTAAAATATGGTGGTGCTAGTATGATGGTCTGGGGCTGTTTTGCTGCTTCTGGAGCTATAAGACTTGCTGTGATAAATGGAAACATGAATTCTGCTGTCTACCAAAAAATCCTGCAGGACAATGTCCGTCCATCTGTTCGTGACCTCAAGCTGAAGCGAACTTGGGTTCTGCAGCAGGACAATGATCCAAAGATGAGTGGGCCAAAATTCCTGCACAGCGCTGTAAGAGACTCATTGCAAGTTATCGCAAACACTTGATTGCAGTTGTTGCTGCTAAGGGTGGTCCAACCAGTTATTAAGTTTAGGGGGCAAACACTTTTTCACACAGGGCCATTTTGTTTTCCCTTCATAATGAAAAACTTCATTTAAAAACTGCATGTTTTGTTTACTTGTGTTGTCTTTGATTAATAATTAAATTAAAAACATGCAAAAAAAAAAATCAGGAAGGGGGCCAACAATTTTTCACACCAGTGTAGCACCTTGGTACATATGTCCAGGACATTTCCAGATCGTATGCATGCAAGGATGCCTGCAGCTGGGGGTGACATAACCTATTCCAAAATTTTACATGGTTGCACAAGAGGCAGAAAATGTTCCAACACACACAACTTTTTAGTTAAAGAAAAGCAATCTTGGCGACTTTGTCATAAAACCAATTGACTTTAACTGAAATAAAATATTTAACAAAAAGTCTGTTGTTTTAGTAAAAGTAGCATTTCAAATGTTTGTATTTGTCTTAATGTATTTATCTTGATGAAAAATCAAGTCAAAACGAAAAAATTGCTACTAAAAAAATCTAAATATTAATACAACTTTATTAGTGTCTCAATGATACTAAAAATAACCCTCATATTTGATTTAATGTTCCAAATAATTGCATTTATTCACAGATTTTTTAAATTAATTATTGTGTTATTTCTTTTCAAAGGAGCTTTAAATAAAGCAGGTAAATGTAGACAGTTGGCGCTCCCTCCAGGACAGACAGTGAATGACTGACACTATTAGTCCTAAACTAACATTATTAATTAATTCAGTGACCAAAATACTTTGACAACAAGGATTCAATAAACCTTCAATAATAAACCTATATTATCTTCCACAAAGTCTACAATGCTTCAACAACTTCAAAGATTATCCAGTGACACAGCCTTGACTCTGAAGGACAGAAAAATCCAACAGTTTTGGCATGTTTACGACTGTCCGGTGACATTGAGGAATATTTTAAGCAGGCATGTGTGACACATTCTGGCAGCGTCTTCAAAACTCTCTTCTCTGTCATCCAGTTAACCACATATACACACTCTATGTCTCCAGGTCTTTCCTTTACATACTCTTACATCTCAGTTTCTCCAGGCCCCAGACTCTCTGAAAGAGGCCCTCATCATTCACTGCGTTCTGACATTGGCTAGACTCCAGCTAAAAAAAAGAAAGAAAAAGAAACCATAAGTAAACACAGAACCGCAGACGTTTGCTCCAGCCTGGGGCATGAGGTATGAGAGGAGCCCCTTGTGTTGGATCACACCCCTCAGGTGCAAAGCACTCTCCATATTTTGAACCTCTGGGGCCAGAAACATGTCTCGAAATCATTTGCTGAAAAGTTTGTATTTTCATGAAGGGGAATGTTATTTTTGGGGGGTGGACATAAAGGGAAATGTAAAGAGTAAAATAAGGTAGTTGAGAACGCTAAAGACTTTGGTATCAGAAAGCAAAATAAGACAGCAATTTGTAGATTATTAATGGTAAATATTAATGTACTTGTATAATGCATCCAAACAACATATTTTATTTTGTGTTTTAGGAATATAAGTATTCATTTGTACGGAAGCTCATTTCCGCCACTGAATAAAAAATTGAAAAAGGAAAAATTCTGACTTCTTTTCTTGCAATTGCGAGTGTACATCTCACAATTCTGACTATTTTTCCTCAAAATTGTGTGTCAGAAATAAACTTGCAATTCTGAGACACAAACTCACAATTGTGACTTGCAAGTTTCTTACAATTGTGTTATTTAATCAGAATTGTGAGTAATAAACTTGCAATTCTGAGAACAAACAAGTCTTTTTTCTCCTCAAAATTGGACTTTATTTCTCACAATTCTGAGAAAAAAGTCAGAACTGGGAGTTTATATGACGCAATTCTGACTTTATAACTCACAATTGCGAGCTTATATCTCACAATTCTGACTTAATGTCTCAATTCTGGGAAAAAAAGCCAGAATTGCAAGAAAACATTCAGAATATTCTTAGAATTGCGAGAAATAAACTTGGAATTCTGAGAACTTTTCCCCTTAGAATTGGGAGTTTATATCCAACAATTCTGTTATTAAGTCTGAATTGTCAGACAGAAACTTGTAATTCTGAGAACTACAAGTTCTGTTTTTCTCCTCAAAATTGGACTATAACTTGAAATGCGAGTTTGTATCGCACAATTCAAAGGAAAAAATTCAAAATTGCGAGATACAAACTCGCATTAGCAAGAAAAAAAAAGTCAGAATTGGGAGTGTTTATCTTGCAATTGTGACTTCATAACTTGCAATTGTGAGTTTATATCTCATAATTCTGAGAACAAAAAGTCAAACAAACTTGCATTTGCAAGAAAAAGTCAGAATTGGGAGATAAAAACTCAATTCTGGGAAAAAAAGCCAGAATTGCAAGAAAAAATTCTAAATATTCTCAGAATTGCGAGAAATAAAATTGCAATTCTGAGAAATAAACTTATGAGTTTATATCCAACAATTCTGTGTTATTAAGTCCGAATTGTCAGACAGAAATTTGTAATTCTGAGAAAAACAATCTCTTAATCTCCTCAAAATTGGACTATAACTCGAAATGCGAGTTTGTATCGCACAATTCTAAGGAAAAAATTCAGAATTGTGCGATACAAACTTGCATTTGCAAGAAAAAGTCTGAAATGATAGTTTTTACCTTGCAATTCTGACTTTATAACTCACAATTGTGAGTTTATATCTCATAATTTTAAGAAAAAAAGTCAGTATTGCAAGATTTTAGCGGGAAAAAAAAAATCAGAATTGGGAGTGTTTATATTGCAATTCTGACTTTATAACTCGTAATTGTGAGTTTATATCACAATTCTGAGAACAAAAAGTCAAACAAACTTCTTTTTTTTGCAAGAAAAAGTCAGAATTGGGAGATAAAAACTCTCAATTCGGACTTTTTTTCTTGCAAATGCGAGTTTGTATCTCGCAATTCTGAATTGTTCGTTTATTTTCCAGAAATATAAGTTTATTTCTCACAGTTTTGACTTTGTAACTCGCATTTGTGAGTTTGTCATATTTCTGAGAAAATTCAGATTTTTTTCTCACAATTCAGACTTTTTTCTCAGCTTTGCAAGTTATAAAGTCAGAATTGCAAGAAAAAAACTCCCAATTCCGACTTTTCTTTTGCAAATGTGAGTTTGTATCTCGCAATTCTGACTTTTTTATAAACTCACAATTCTGAGAACATATCAGCCTTTTTTTCTTCTCAAAATTGAACTATAACTCACAATTGTGAGTTTATGTCTTACAATTCTAAGGATAAAAGTCAGAATCGTTAGTTTATTTCTCATAAATGCAAGTTTATTTCTTTGACTTTATAACTCGCAATTGCGAGTTTATTTCTCATAATTCTGAGAAAAATGTACTTTTTTTCTCACAATTCAGACTTTTTTCTTAGAATTGTGAGTTATAAAGTCAGATTTACGTGATATAAAGTTGCAACTGCGAGTTATAAAGTCAGAATTGCGAGATAAAAACATGCAATTCGGACTTTTCTCTCGCAATTTGGACTTTTTTCTCAGAATTATGAGATATAAACTCACAATTGCGAGTTATAGTTCAATTTGGAGAAGAAAAATAGACTGATATGTTTTCAGAATTGCGAGTTTATAAAAAAGTCAGAATTGCGAGACACAAACTCGCATTTGCAAAAGAAAAGTCAGAACTGGGAGTTTTTTTTATCTCGCAACTGCAAGTTATAAATTAGTTATAAAGTTAGAATTGTGTGGCATAAAATTGCATTTGCCAGTTATAAAGTAAGACATAAAAAGATAAAAACTCTAATTCGAACATTTTTTCTTGCAAATGCGAGTTTGTATCTTGCAATTCTGAGTTTATAACTCACAATTGTGAGTTTAGATCTCATAATTTTAAGAAAAAAGTCAGAATTGCAAGATATTAGCGGAAAAAAAAGTCAGAATTGGGAGCGTTTATATTGCAATTCTGACTTTATAACTCGTAATTGTGAGTTTATATCACAATTCTGAGAACAAAAAGTCAAACAAACTTCTTTTTTTGCAAGAAAAAGTCAGAATTGGGAGATAAAAACTCTCAATTCGGACTTTTTTTCTTGCAAATGCGAGTTTGTATCTCGCAATTCTGAATTGTTCGTTTATTTCCCAGAAATATAAGTTTATTTCTCACAGTTTTGACTTTGTAACTCGCATTTGTGAGTTTGTCATATTTCTGAGAAAATTCAGATTTTTTTCTCACAATTCAGACTTTTTTCTCAGCTTTGCAAGTTATAAAGTCAGAATTGCAAGAAAAAAACTCCCAATTCCGACTTTTCTTTTGCAAATGTGAGTTTGTATCTCGCAATTCTGACTTTTTTATAAACTCACAATTCTGAGAACATATCAGTCTTTTTTTCTTCTCAAAATTGAACTATAACTCACAATTGTGAGTTTATGTCTTACAATTCTAAGGATAAAAGTCAGAATCGTTAGTTTATTTCTCATAAATGCAAGTTTATTTCTTTAACTTTATAACTCGCAATTGCGATTTTATTTCTCATAATTCTGAGAAAAATTTACTTTTTTTCTCACAATTCAGACTTTTTTCTTAGAATTGTGAGTTATAAAGTCAGATTTACGTGATATAAAGTTGCAACTGCGAGTTATAAAGTCAGAATTGCGAGATAAAAACATGCAATTCGGACTTTTCTCTCGCAATTCGGACTTTATTCTCAGAATTATGAGATATAAACTCACAATTGCGAGTTATAGTTCAATTTGGAGAAGAAAAATAGACTGATATGTTTTCAGAATTGCGAGTTTACAAAAAAGTCAGAATTGCGAGACACAAACTCGCATTTGCAAAAGAAAAGTCAGAACTGGGAGTTTTTTTTTATCTCGCAATTGCAAGTTATAAATTAGTTATAAAGTTAGAATTGTGTGGCATAAAATTGCATTTGCCAGTTATAAAGTAAGACATAAAAAGATAAAAACTCTAATTCGGACGTTTTTTCTTGCAAATGCGAGTTTGTATCGCACAATCCTAAGGAAAAAAAATCAGAATTGCGAGATACAAACTCACATTTGCAAGAAAAAGTCTGAAATGAGAGTTTTTACCTTGCAATTCTGACTTTATAACTCACAATTGTGAGTTTAGATCTCATAATTTTAAGAAAAAATGTCAGTATTGCAAGATTTTAGCGGGGAAAAAAAAAGTCAGAATTGGGAGCGTTTATATTGCAATTCTAACTTTATAACTCGTAATTGTGAGTTTATATCACAATTCTGAGAACAAAAAGTCAAACAAACTTCTTTTTTTGCAAGAAAAAGTCAGAATTGGGAGATAAAAACTCTCAATTCGGACTTTTTTTCTTGCAAATGCGAGTTTGTATCTCGCAATTCTGAATTGTTCGTTTATTTCTCAGAAATATAAGTTTATTTCTCACAGTTTTGACTTTGTAACTCGCATTTGTGAGTTTGTCATATTTCTGAGAAAATTCTGATTTTTTTCTCACAATTCAGACTTTTTTCTCAGCTTTGCAAGTTATAAAGTCAGAATTGCAAGAAAAAAACTCGCAATTCTGACTTTTCTTTTGCAAATGTGAGTTTGTATCTCGCAATTCTGACTTTTTTATAAACTCACAATTCTGAGAACATATCAGCCTTTTTTTCTTTTCAAAATTGAACTATAACTCACAATTGTGAGTTTATGTCTTACAATTCTAAGGATAAAAATCAGAATTGTTAGTTTATTTCTCATAAATGCAAGTTTATTTCTTTAACTTTATAACTCGCAATTGCGATTTTATTTCTCATAATTCTGAGAAAAATGTACTTTTTTTCTCACAATTCAGACTTTTTTCTTAGAATTGTGAGTTATAAAGTCAGATTTACGTGATATAAAGTTGCAACTGCGAGTTATAAAGTCAGAATTGCGAGATAAAAACATGCAATTCGGACTTTTCTCTCGCAATTTGGACTTTTTTCTCAGAATTATGAGATATAAACTCACAATTGCGAGTTATAGTTCAATTTGGAGAAGAAAAATAGACTGATATGTTTTCAGAATTGCGAGTTTATAAAAAAGTCAGAATTGCGAGACACAAACTCGCATTTGCAAAAGAAAAGTCAGAACTGGGAGTTTTTTTTATCTCGCAATTGCAAGTTATAAATTAGTTATAAAGTTAGAATTGTGTGGCATAAAATTGCATTTGCCAGTTATAAAGTAAGACATAAAAAGATAAAAACTCTAATTCGAACATTTTTTCTTGCAAATGCGAGTTTGTATCTTGCAATTCTGAGTTTATAACTCACAATTGTGAGTTTAGATCTCATAATTTTAAGAAAAAAGTCAGAATTGCAAGATATTAGCGGAAAAAAAAGTCAGAATTGGGAGTGTTTATATTGCAATTCTGACTTTATAACTCGTAATTGTGAGTTTATATCACAATTCTGAGAACAAAAAGTCAAACAAACTTCTTTTTTTGCAAGAAAAAGTCAGAATTGGGAGATAAAAACTCTCAATTCGGACTTTTTTTCTTGCAAATGCGAGTTTGTATCTCGCAATTCTGAATTGTTCGTTTATTTCCCAGAAATATACGTTTATTTCTCACAGTTTTGACTTTGAAACTCGCATTTGTGAGTTTGTCATATTTCTGAGAAAATTCAGATTTTTTTCTCACAATTCAGACTTTTTTCTCAGCTTTGCAAGTTATAAAGTCAGAATTGCAAGAAAAAAACTCCCAATTCCGACTTTTCTTTTGCAAATGTGAGTTTGTATCTCGCAATTCTGACTTTTTTATAAACTCACAATTCTGAGAACATATCAGTCTTTTTTTCTTCTCAAAATTGAACTATAACTCACAATTGTGAGTTTATGTCTTACAATTCTAAGGATAAAAGTCAGAATCGTTAGTTTATTTCTCATAAATGCAAGTTTATTTCTTTGACTTTATAACTCGCAATTGCGAGTTTATTTCTCATAATTCTGAGAAAAATGTACTTTTTTTCTCACAATTCAGACTTTTTTCTTAGAATTGTGAGTTATAAAGTCAGATTTACGTGATATAAAGTTGCAACTGCGAGTTATAAAGTCAGAATTGCGAGATAAAAACATGCAATTCGGACTTTTCTCTCGCAATTTGGACTTTTTTCTCAGAATTATGAGATATAAACTCACAATTGCGAGTTATAGTTCAATTTGGAGAAGAAAAATAGACTGATATGTTTTCAGAATTGCGAGTTTATAAAAAAGTCAGAATTGCGAGACACAAACTCGCATTTGCAAAAGAAAAGTCAGAACTGGGAGTTTTTTTTATCTCGCAATTGCAAGTTATAAATTAGTTATAAAGTTAGAATTGTGTGGCATAAAATTGCATTTGCCAGTTATAAAGTAAGACATAAAAAGATAAAAACTCTAATTCGAACATTTTTTCTTGCAAATGCGAGTTTGTATCTTGCAATTCTGAGTTTATAACTCACAATTGTGAGTTTAGATCTCATAATTTTAAGAAAAAAGTCAGAATTGCAAGATATTAGCGGAAAAAAAAGTCAGAATTGGGAGTGTTTATATTGCAATTCTGACTTTATAACTCGTAATTGTGAGTTTATATCACAATTCTGAGAACAAAAAGTCAAACAAACTTCTTTTTTTGCAAGAAAAAGTCAGAATTGGGAGATAAAAACTCTCAATTCGGACTTTTTTTCTTGCAAATGCGAGTTTGTATCTCGCAATTCTGAATTGTTCGTTTATTTCCCAGAAATATACGTTTATTTCTCACAGTTTTGACTTTGAAACTCGCATTTGTGAGTTTGTCATATTTCTGAGAAAATTCAGATTTTTTTCTCACAATTCAGACTTTTTTCTCAGCTTTGCAAGTTATAAAGTCAGAATTGCAAGAAAAAAACTCCCAATTCCGACTTTTCTTTTGCAAATGTGAGTTTGTATCTCGCAATTCTGACTTTTTTATAAACTCACAATTCTGAGAACATATCAGTCTTTTTTTCTTCTCAAAATTGAACTATAACTCACAATTGTGAGTTTATGTCTTACAATTCTAAGGATAAAAGTCAGAATCGTTAGTTTATTTCTCATAAATGCAAGTTTATTTCGTTAACTTTATAACTTGCAATTGCGATTTTATTTCTCATAATTCTGAGAAAAATTTACTTTTTTTCTCACAATTCAGACTTTTCTTAGAATTGTGAGTTATAAAGTCAGATTTGCGTGATATAAAGTTGCAACTGCGAGTTATAAAGTCAGAATTGCGAGATAAAAACATGCAATTCGGACTTTTCTCTCGCAATTCGGACTTTTTTCTCAGAATTATGAGATATAAACTCACAATTGTGAGTTATAGTTCAATTTGGAGAAGAAAAAAAGACTGATATGTTTTCAGAATTGCGAGTTTACAAAAAAGTCAGAATTGCGAGACACAAACTCGCATTTGCAAAAGAAAAGTCAGAACTGGGAGTTTTTTTTAATCTCGCAATTGCAAGTTATAAATTAGTTATAAAGTTAGAATTGTGTGGCATAAAATTGCATTTGCCAGTTATAAAGTAAGAGATAAAAAGATAAAAACTCTAATTCGGACGTTTTTTCTTGCAAATGCGAGTTTGTATCTTGCAATTCTGAGTTTATAACTCACAATTGTGAGTTTAGATCTCATAATTTTAAGAAAAAAGTCAGAATTGCAAGATATTAGCGGAAAAAAAAAATCAGAATTGGGAGCGTTTATATTGCAATTCTGACTTTATAACTCGTAATTGTGAGTTTATATCACAATTCTGAGAACAAAAAGTCAAACAAACTTCTTTTTTTTGCAAGAAAAAGTCAGAATTGGGAGATAAAAACTCTCAATTCGGACTTTTTTTCTTGCAAATGCAGTTTGTATCTCGCAATTCTGAATTGTTTGTTTATTTCCCAGAAATATAAGTTTATTTCTCACAGTTTTGACTTTGTAACTCGCATTTGTGAGTTTGTCATATTTCTGAGAAAATTCAGATTTTTTTCTCACAATTCAGACTTTTTTCTCAGCATAAGTTATAAAGTCAGAATTGCAAGAAAAAAACTCCCAACTCTGACTTTTCTTTTGCAAATGTGAGTTTGTATCTCGCAATTCTCACTTTTTTATAAACTCACAATTCTGAGAACATATCAGTGTTTTTTTCTTCTCAAAATTGAACTATAACTCACAATTGTGAGTTTATGTCTTACAATTGTAAGGATAAAAGTCAGAATCGTTAGTTTATTTCTCATAAATGCAAGTTTATTTCGTTAACTTTATAACTCGCAATTGTGATTTTATTTCTCATAATTCTGAGAAAAATTTACTTTTTTTCTCACAATTCAGACTTTTTTCTTAGAATTGTGAGTTATAAAGTCAGATTTGCGTGATATAAAGTTGCAACTGCGAGTTATAAAGTCAGAATTGCGAGATAAAAACATGCAATTCGGACTTTTCTCTCGCAATTCGGACTTTTTTCTCAGAATTATGAGATATAAACTCACAATTGCGAGTTATAGTTCAATTTGGAGAAGAAAAATAGACTGATATGTTTTCAGAATTGCGAGTTTATAAAAAAGTCAGAATTGCGAGACACAAACTCGCATTTGCAAAAGAAAAGTCAGAACTGGGAGTTTTTTTTTTATCTCGCAATTGCAAGTTATAAATTAGTTATAAAGTTAGAATTGTGTGGCATAAAATTGCATTTGCCAGTTATAAAGTAAGACATAAAAAGATAAAAACTCTAATTCGGACGTTTTTTCTTGCAAATGCGAGTTTGTATCGCACAATCCTAAGGAAAAAATTCAGAATTGCGCGATACAAACTTGCATTTGCAAGAAAAAGTCTGAAATGAGAGTTTTTACCTTGCAATTCTGACTTTATAACTCACAATTGTGAGTTTATATCTCATAATTTTAAGAAAAAATGTCAGTATTGCAAGATTTTAGCGGGAAAAAAAAAAGTCAGAATTGGGAGCGTTTATATTGCAATTCTAACTTTATAACTCGTAATTGTGAGTTTATATCACAATTCTGAGAACAAAAAGTCAAACAAACTTCTTTTTTTGCAAGAAAAAGTCAGAATTGGGAGATAAAAACTCTCAATTCGGACTTTTTTTCTTGCAAATGCGAGTTTGTATCTCGCAATTCTGAATTGTTCGTTTATTTCTCAGAAATATAAGTTTATTTCTCACAGTTTTGACTTTGTAACTCGCATTTGTGAGTTTGTCATATTTCTGAGAAAATTCTGATTTTTTTCTCACAATTCAGACTTTTTTCTCAGCATTGCAAGTTATAAAGTCAGAATTGCAAGAAAAAAACTCCCAATTCCGACTAATTGCAACTGCAGAAAAAAGTCAGAACTGGGAGTTTTTTTTATCTCGCAATTGCAAGTTATAAATTAGCTATAAAGTTAGAATTGTGTGGCATAAAATTGCATTTGCCAGTTATAAAGTAAGAGATAAAAAGATAAAAACTCTAATTCGGACGTTTTTTCTTGCAAATGCGAGTTTGTATTTTGCAATTCTGAGTTTATATCTCACAATTCTGAGAAAAAAAGTCAGAATTGGAAGTTTTTATCTTTATCTTATTTACTTTATAACTCAAAAAGTCAATAACATTTGTTTATTTTTTATACATAATACATAATGTTAAGTTATATCCAATTTTACAACTTGCCATGAGAAGGTAATGATAAAAAATAAATAAATAAAACAACCCTAGAACACCTTTGAAATAAATGTTTTATACATAAAACTAATTAAGAATATTTGTGTGTGTGTGTGCTAATCAGCCAACATAATCATTAGTTAACATTTAAATATTTAATGTTTTTGTGAAAAGTTACTCATAACCTTTTCTAGAAAAAAAACTATTTTACAATTATCGTTCCACATAATGCCTAAATCCATAAGCCGACTGTAAAAATGACAACTTTGTAGCTTGAATAATACATGTTTTAACAGAATAATTAATAAGGTAATAACTGCACCGTTCCAATGTCATATGATCATTTCAACCGAGATCCCGCAGAGCTCAATCCCTGCCACCTTTCCTTTCCGGTGCCACCCCTCACCCCAAAAGCAACACATTCCCAAGACTCCACCCCTCCTTCACCCTCCTGGTCAAATTCCATTCACTGCTCTCACGACCACAAGCCCAATCTCAGGCAGGACGTCCCTGAGAACATCAGCAGCTTTTCTTTGCTCTTGCTCAGCTAAATCTAAAAATGTCCTGGACGCGACCTCTCCTTCTCACCTGTCTTGTTGTTTTGTCCGCCATCACCTGTGAGTAACCGGACCGTGGTTTACTGTACTGACCAGGGGAAGTGTTGATTTACCAATGTGGGGAACCACAGGTCTAACAGTCCCTAGAAAGGGTGGCAAATCTTTTGGACATACCTCAACCGTGTTTCCTCTGTTACAGTGTTTCATGGAGCCGACAGCGCCGTTGTGTCAGATAAGAAGGCAGCCGATCCTCAAGGTGACCAAAAAAGCTTTACAATGCTGCTGTAGATCTTTCTCAAGAGTTCTTTCTCCTCATCAATGTTCTTCTTCACTGAAGGTGCACTAAGGAAGATCTTCATGCCAGAGGCAGATGCCTCCAGCTTCTTCAAACGGCGAGGCAGGAGGGCTGTGAAAACTCAAGATGAGATAAACGGTGAGGCTATTTGTGCTTGCGTGAAAACTCTTTCAAAGACTTGAATTCAAGTGCAACCCTTTGAGCAATTGTCAATTTCAATGGACAACCCAGAACATTTGATTTAGACAGAATAACTAAGTATAACTATATCACAGTTTCCACAAAAACGGATAATAATACACTGAAGACTGGAGTAATGGCTGCTGAAAATTCAGCTTTGCATCACAGAAATAAATTAGATTTTAAAATATCTGCAACTAAAAAAATAGTTTTTTTAATATATAATATTTCAGATTTAAAATTTTTTTTTTTTTTTACTGTATTTTATCAAATAAATGCAGCCTTAGTGAGCAAAAGAGGTTTCTTTAAACTTTAAAACAATTAAAATTCAGAATTTGAAGTGAAGTGTCATCAATCACGTCACTTTTGTAGCTTCTTTTGGTCAGACGTGCTAGTGTAAAACTCTAATAAAGAGCCCTTTTAGTCATGGCTAGCATTGGCCACACAGGTGCTGAGTTTTGAGCCAGCTGAGGAATGTAAAGACGGTGAACCGCAAGCACATAGCAGGAACCACAGGGCAGGCTGGAGAAACCAGCCTTTAGCTCCTGCCAGTGATGGAGGAGGAGCTCTGTTGTTTTTTCAAAGGCTTTCAGTTGGCTTTGACCTTGTTTGAGTATGTTAGTTTTAGGTTAAATTATGTTTGACTCACCTGTGGGATTTACGACTTTGTATTCAAATGGTGAGGTGAGGATGAGGACAAGAGGATTCTCTTCTATTTGGAACATCCCAAGTGAAATCAAAAATAGCTGTTTTGGACTTCCAATAAAAGAAAATGAATTAGTATGCAGCTTTGGTGTGTTTATAATTTGCTGCTGCTGTCACACCAAATCAGGTGATCCTATTATGTAATATAAACAGTGATGTAATCCTTTATTATTTACCACAGTGAAACTAAAATATCATCAAATTTCATATCATGAAGTGAGGATAAACTGCTTTTAGTATGGTATCGGTATGGTATACAAAAAATACGAAACTGGTCTGTTTACTATGCTACACGTTCTCATACCACACTGTTGTCATACCTTGTTTCTGTTTTTATTTCTTTCTCTGCTTCTTCTTCTCACATTTTGTCGTCTTATTAGCTGAACAGAGACAGAGGCTGGCCGCAGATGAGAGAAGGAGGGAGTATCATGAGGAACAGAGAAATGCGTTTGAGAGTTACGCCGAAGAGGAGCATGATGGTGAGTTGACAGCCAGCGAACTCAAACACCGTTCACCTGGCCGCCATTTTGGATCAAGCCGCATTAGTAGCGATCTGAGACCATTTAAAACAAAGTCACTCAAGCAAACAGGATTAAGCATGAACCTAGCTGCACCTTGTAGGGTTTTGCGAAATAGTGTTACCAAATCTAATTAAGCACATCTTGGAGGAGAAAAAAAATGTTTAATATTGTTTAAATATCTTGCATATACTTTCCAATATACTAAGAGAAAAAACTGTGGAAGAAATTACGGAAGCCCGTTTCCGCCACTGAAAAAAAAAGTTATTGCGTCTTATGGTCTTATCTCAGAATTCAGCTTTTTTTTCCTCAGAAGTGCGTGATACAAACTTGCATTTCTGACTTTTTTTCTCAGAATTGTGAGATATAAATGCACAATTGCGATAAAGTCAAAACTGCAAAATAAACTCCAAGTTGCCAGTTATAAAGTCAGAATTGCATGGTATAAACTCAAACGCAATTCTGAGAAATTAAGTCAGAATTGTGATACATAAACTTGCAATTCTGTGAACATATCAAATCTTTTTTTTTCTACTCAGAACTTAACTCGCAATTGAGAGTTTATATCTCTGAGGGAAAAAGTCCGAACTGCAAGATACAAAAAAAAAAAAAAAAAAAAAAAAGTCAAATATCTCGCAATTCTGACTTTATTTCTCCCAATTGTGAGTTTATATTCCGCAATTCTGACTTTATCCCTGGTGAAAAAAACAGCTAAAACCAGCCTAGGCTGGTTGGCTGGTTTTAGCTGGTCATAGCTGATCAGCAGGCTGGTTTTAGAGGGGTTTTGGCCACTTTTCCAGCCTGGCCAGGCTGTTCTTAGCTAGTCAGGCTGGGTAACCACCAGCTAAAACCAGCCTGACCAGGCTGGGAGACCAGCTACTTCCAGCTTAAACCAGCCTAGGCTGGTATTAGCCGTTTTTTTCAGCAGGGTTCTAACTCGCAATTGTGCATCTATATCTCACCATTCTGAGAAAAGCCCAGAATTGCGAGAAAAAAGGTTAAAATTGTGAGATAAGAAGTCGAAATTACCTTTTTTATTTTTATTCAGTAAATAAGACATAGACCAAAAAGGATGATCTATAAATAGTTTATATAGGATATTTTTTATTCAGTTAGCATTTGTGATATATGATACAACACTATGTAAATATGTCTGCCATTTTTAATGACTGTACAGTATTTGCCAATCAAATATCCATTCAAATATTTACAGTGTTACTCAAATATTATATCTGGCTTATGTAATAATCTGAATATACAGTTAAATCTAAAAATCCTGCATTTTACTCTCCTCCAGAGCAAGATGAGCGCACCAGAGAGAAGACAGAGCAGTGGAGAGAGTTTCACTACGACGGTCTCGACCCATCTTATGAATACAACCGACACACGGTGTAAAACAGCGGATAACTACAAGAAAACGGGTAGAGAGCTTTACAGTACTTTACAGTATATTTCTGAAGGCTTTTTGGCACAATGTCTGTAGTAAACATGCACACAATCACGAAAAGAACGTAGCCTTATACCCTATGTGTATTAATGCATGCAGAACGTATGTAATCCATGTATCATAGTTCTTTAAAAAAAGATGTACATTTATTCATATCATATGTAGGCTTTTATAACCCTTACTGTACGATTAATAACTCAACAGTTGTTATTTTATGGCTAGTTTAAAGTGTACTGTACATTTCCTCACACTTTAATGACAGAAGTCATTGCAGAAGTTAGAAAATCTGTAGGTAATTCTAACTTTATTTCAAAGCAACACGATTTTTCTTTTGAGTGTTTAGTACAAACAATATTGCAGTTTAAGCAAACATTTCATGTTGTAAATCTTTTGTAAGTCTGAATCGCAATAAGTCAACAATAAACAGGTGTTATCTTTGTCTTTAATGAAAATTTGAAACCATACACTCACCAAAAACACTCAGCACAGAACAAATCTACTAAAGGGAAAACACTGCTTACATCATTTCTGCGACCTGAATGAAAGAACCAGCACTCAGCTGCTAAATTCAGAGGGCCGGTATGAAGACCAGGATGACATGCAAGATTTACTGTTCCGAAACTGTTTGAATCTCTCACGGTCGTATATCAGTCATATCAAAACAGCTTCGGTTAAACTGGAAAACTGCGATGTTTGCATCCGTACACTGGACGATGTGTGAAATCGTAGTCGTTTTCGCTTCACCGAAACACAAGATCAGCAAATACAAATGTCTGTCACTGAAGCTGGTACTTTTCACATAGATCTGTGATAAAACATACACGTTATTGGTCAAGCGTTCTTCGAGCTCCTCCTTAGCCACAATATAAGAACTAAATCGTGATTTAGTTTACATTACAGTGTCTATATTACATATAATGTACAATTAATAGTCATTTAAGTGGTAACAGCAATACCTGAATTTACACAATGCAACATAACCACTGCAATGTAAAGTCATTTTTAAAAAGCAAAGCTTACAAAATAAATCCAAAACACACAAACCACTTCAAAAGTGCTTTTCACCACCATTTTGTACTTTCAGAAACATTTGACACACAAATCACTTCAGATTCTTTCACTGATATTAACAAATCGCTGATAAAAACATTAATCTGCACATTTCCGTTGGTTTATACAATAGTTACATCTTTCATTCTCTCATTAATAAATGCCAGACGCATCCAGGACCGAATTTTAAGTTTATACGTATTGGCTACTAGCTTAAAGCCTGTTTTTTACTACATCAACTTAAATCTCACATCCTTCAAAACAGCAGCAGGTTGAAATAAAGCAGCAAAAAAGTTACTTTTTAATGAATGAACCTGTTTTATCTACACCTTTTTAACTTCTAATATTACTCCCATATCAGGGTTCAGAATCTCCATTCAAACGTCCGAATCATGAGCTTTACTTAGTAAAACAGTCCCTGAAATTCACACAGGCCGCTTTTTTAAAATCAGCCTCGTTTCTTAGCACGCCATTGGCTTTCCAGAAAGGAAAACTGGTTTGAACGGGCAACTGTGGACAATGGAAGTTACCGTTAAACAGAAGAAAACACATCTTTCCACAAAGTGCAACAGTCGAGTGTGCAAACTGACAGGAAGTGATGTCATTTGGAGCCAGTGATGATGGTAGTGACAGTGGATGCCCGTGTCCTCGAGGAAGAGTTTGTCGCTTGCGTGGATGAACCTAGACAAAGATAACACCCTCTTCAAGGGCTGCTTGACAATACGACATAATACGACACACAGCACATCAATGGTGATGAGTAAATCAAGTCTTGGGAGTCTTAGCTCATGAAATGTAAAGTATCAAGACATGAACTTACAGTCGTTGCGGTGGACTGAGGAAACATCGACCGACTGACTCTTTCCCGGCATGGATGTTGGATTCTGCTTTCTGTGTTGAGAGGAATCCATACTGCTGCCGAGCTGAAGACGCCTCATGTGTCTGATCACTGCGGTAGCGTTAAACGCTTGCTGCGTAGAGAATATAGACCGATTCAGAAATCTTGTGCTTCAGTGTTAAATTTCTCTGAAGGAGGAAAGGAAGTGGTCACTTACTCTCCATTTCGCTTTGGCAAAGTTTTTCTTCATCTGTCGGCTGACTGATTCGTGGATGTTCTTACAGAGCGCAGTATCACCAGCTATCCTGCAATCAGAGTAGTGTCAACGGTTAGACTTCCTGTAGTACCATCTGACATCCATAAGGAGGCAGAGTCTACGATATGTGACAATGTATGAGTATAAATATCACTATATAATATAAAAACATGAAGCTTTGTGCTCCAGAGTTATTTTAGTATAATTGAAATATTATTATAGTTTACGTAAATATTTTAGTTTAATTTTTACCTTTTCCATTTTGTTGTTTAATTAATTTTTTATTATTGAGGAATGTTTTTATTAGAAATGTTGGCTACTGGCTAAAATAAGTTTCACTGAAAAAAAAAAACATGCAACAAATGATTGTTTTGATAATCGATTAATCTAACGATTATTAGAATGACTAATCAACTAATAATCGGTTATTTCGGTGATTAATCGGTAGACTTTGATTATTCAGCTTAGTTAGTTAAATATTCAGTTATACATATTCTAACGAATAAAGAAAGGTCACTTCAGCTTTTGAAAATCATATTATGTAATTACAATTATTAAACTAATAAATTTTACAAATGGATACACTACTAGTAAAATGTTTTATTAAAGAAGTCTCTTCTGCTCACCAAGCCTGCATTAATTTGATCAAAAGACCAGCAAAAATAGCAAAATTTTGAAATATTTTTTACTATTTAAAATAAATGTTTTCTATTTGAATATATTTTAAAATGCAATTAATTTCAGTGATTTCCAAACTGAATTTTTAGCATCGTTACTCCAGTCACATGATCCTTCAGAAATCATTCTAATATTCTAATTCGCTGCTGAAAATAGATTTATTTTTATTATTATTATGTTGAAAACAGCTGAGTAGAATTTTTTCAGGTTTCTTTGATGATGGAAAGTTCTAAAAAGCAGCATTGATCTAAAATAGAAATCTTTTGTAAAATTATACATTTCTTTATCATCACTTTTGATCAATTTATAGAATCCTTGCTAAATAAAAGTATTAAACTATTTTAATTTATTTTCCTAAAAAAAATATATATATTTTAATCAATTTGAATGGTATAGTATATGATAATACAAAAGCTTTTTATTTCAAAGAATCCTGAAAAAAAGTACTTAACTTTTTAAAATACTAATAATAATAGTGATAATCAGTGTTGGGGAAAGTTACTTTTTAAAGTAATGCATTACAATATTGCGTTACTCCCTAAAAAAGTAACTAATTACATTACATGCGTTACATTACTTTTACATGACTTTTGCATTACTTTTTATATCTGGGCAGGGCTTGCTTGATTGTTCTTATTATAAAAATTAGAGTTTTAGCAAATGTAAAAGCCCTTTCACACCAAAAAGTGAAATAAATAAGCCTAAGGCTAAAGGAAAAGTAAATTCACGTCTGTACAGTAAAACTGTAGGAAAAGGAAGTTCACCACTTTTCAGTAATGAGAAAAATGAAGCACAAATGTTAATCGAAAGTAAGTTTTGCTTATTAGTATGGTTGAATTGGATTAACAAAGGCCAGCAGCAAAGACATTGGTTAATAAAATGGGATTAAATACATAAAGTAAATAAGAATAATTGGCGTTACTTTTTTGAAAAAGTATCGTAGATATTTTCTTGTAAATGTAAAAAAGTAATGCGTTACTTTACTAGTTACTTGAAAAAGTAATCTAATTACGTTACTTGCAGTACTTGTAATGCGTTACCCCAACACTGATAATAATAACAAAAATATTATTGAAAATTCAGCTTTAACCACAGGACTAAATTACTTTAAAAAAAAAATATTCAAATAGAAAACAGTTATTTGAAATAGTAAGAATATTTTAAAAATTGTACTGTTTTCGCTGTACTTTGGATCAAATAAATGCAGGCTTTGAACGTAGTAATGAATGTTTCAGAAGAAGGAAAATATGGTTAATGTTATTGACAGTAATTATTATAAATCCTGGGGTTTTTCATCAAAAACGCTGTAAACACAATGTGTCTATATTCCTGGTCGCTCACCACGGATGCCGAAGAGCCTCTTCACAAGTAAACCTCTTTTCTGGATCTTTCTGCATCAGGTTATTAATGAAGTCTTTAGCTGTGAAACAAGACAAATGTGAAAATAAAGAAACCTGAATCAGTTCCACAAGGGCGCAGTTCTAATTGTGAATAAATGACACCCTCCTACACTTCCCCAGACACCAGGGAACAGCTTGTGGTGTGGGTGTCGAGTTGTTATTTTCAAACGATGCCGAATCGCCTAGCGCCAGATAATGCTTTTCAAATGCCAATTTATATCTGGCTGCAATACCTCAGTGTTACTTTCGAAAAACCCTTATTAAAGTGTTGCTCATGGGAAAAAAAAAAAGTCGTGACTGTCAGTGACAGTAAACACAAGTAACCCAAGTCATACTTAATGATGGTATTTCAGTGGGTAGAAGAGACGAAAGAAGGCGAAGAAGGGTGTCATTTTCTCCAAGCTTGAATCTGATACATGTCATTAAAGGGATAAATCAGCCAAAAATGAAAATTCTGTCAGCATTTACTCAACCTCATGTCATTCCAAACCCCTAAAGATTATTTTTTTTTGAAGAATATTGGAAGCCAAACAAAAAGATACTATGAAAGTCAATGGGACCCAATGGGTCACCAGCATTCTTCAAAATCCCTTCTTTTGTAGTCTGAAATAACATGAGGGTAAGTAAATGATGACAGAATTTTCTTTTTCGGGTGGACTATTCTTTCAGAACAATGTACTCACCTCCTTGTCATCCAAGATGTTCATGGCTTTCTTTCTTCAGTCGTAAGGAAATTATGTTTTTTGAGGAAAACATTTCAGGATTTTTTTTCCATATAATGGACTTCTATGGTGCCCCCGAGTTTGAACTTCCAAAATGCAGCTTCAAAGGGCTCTAAATGATCACAGACGAGGAAAGAAGTGTCTTATCTAGCAAAACGATTGGTTATTTAAATTTTTTTTTTACAATTTATATACTTTTTAACCTCAAATGCTCATCTTGTCTAGCTCTGTGTGTACACTGTGTAGAGATTAAAAAGTATATAAATTGTAAATGTTTTTAGAAAATAACTGATCGCTTCGCTAGATAACCTTCTTCCTCGGCTGGGATCATTTAGAGCCCTTTGAAGCTGCATTTAAACTGCATTTTGGAAGTTCAAACTCGGGGCACCATAGAAATCCATTATATGGAGAGAAATCCTGAAATGTCCCTTAAAAAACAATTTCTTTATGACTGAAGAAACAAAGACATGAACATCTTGGATGACAAGGGGGTGAGTACATTATCTGTATAGTATATGATTCAATTTACAGTGATTTCAAACACCATACACACCTGAATCAGAAATATCGTCCCAATACGGAGAATCAAACTCATATTCTGCCTTCAGTATTTGCTCGAACAGTTTGGAGTCATTCTCATCATAAAAGGGAGGGTATCCACACAGCCTGAGGAGGTCAAGGATTCAACAGTGGTCAGTATTTTAAGCTAAAGACTGACTGGAAAGCAGCCAAATGTCTTATATAAGGGGGAAAAAAACTACTCACAAGATGTAAGCAATCACTCCGATTGACCAGCAGTCCACAGCTTTGCTGTAAGGCTTCTGCGCTAATACTTCTGGAGCTGAAGTAATAAAAGAGAGAGGAAATGAATTAAATATGACACAATTGTGACCCTGGACCACAAAACCAGTCTTAAGTAGCACGGGTATATTTGTAGCAATAGCCAACAATACATTACATTGTATGGGTGAAAATTACCGATTTTTCTTTTATGCCAAAAATCATTGAGATGTTAAGTAAAGATTGTGTTCTATGAAGATATTTTGTAAATTTCCTACCGCAAATATATTAAAACTTAATTTTTGATTAGTAATATGCCCTGCTACGAACTTCATTTGAACAACTTCAAAGGCGATTTTCTCAATATTTCATTTTTTTTGCCCCCTCAGATTTTCATATAGTTGTATCTCAGCCAAATATTGTCCTATCCTAACCATACATCAATAGAAAGCTTATTTATTCAGCTTTTTTAGATGATGTATAATCTCAATTCCAAAAAATGTACCCTTATGATTTATGGTTTTGTGGTGCAAGGTCACATTTATTAAACTGTACAAGGTAATTAAAGGACAATTGACCGCAAAAGAAATGTGATCATTATTTTGATCATCCAATGCCTATAGAAGCTTGTTTCCATCACAGAATAAAACATTTAAAAAGGAGATTGCAGCTTTTTAAATCGAACAATTTAGACTATTTCTCACAATTTTCAGAAAATACATTTCAGAATTGCAAGATATAAAACTTACAATTCGGAGGAAAAAAGTAAAGAATTGCAAGATGAACTCACAATTGTGAGAAAAAAATTCACGATTTCCTGTTTAATTTAATTTTATGTTTGCTTTTTTCTAACCACTTTTATTGTGCCTTTTTGGACTTGACAAACATGGTCACTTCATAGCCTACAATTTGCATAGAAATTGTTTTATTTGTTTCACCAGAGTAAATGGATCTGGAAAATATGAATATAGTAATAAAGCATATGGATTTAAAACACATGAAGGTAAGGAAATAATGAGCAAACTTTGTTTTATTTTTTTAGTACACTGAAAAAAAATATATTAATAAATAAATCAGTGAAAGTTACAGTAAAAAAATAGCAGCTATGGTTGCCAGAACTATACCTTAAAAATATGGTAGCAATATTTTAATATTGCATATATAAAGCATATATGTGATCCTGGACCACAAAACCAGTCATAAGTAGCAATGGGAATATTTGTAGCAAAATCAAAAATAGTCAAAAATACATTGTATTGGTCAAAATTATCATGTTCCATGAAGATATTTTGTAAATTTCCTACTATAATTATAAAAACTTAATTTTTGATTAGTAATATGCATTGCTAAAAACTTTTTCTCAATATTTGGATTTTTTTGCACCCTCAGATTCCAGATTTTCATATAGTTGTATCTTGGCCAAATATTGTCCTATCCTATGAATCAGTAGAAAGATTATTTATTTATCTTTCAATGATATATAAATCTCAATATTTCATTAAGTTAAATATTGTTACTATACCAAGGAATATTTTTTTACCATTATAATACACTTACAACTCAATAAAAACACAAGTGGTAAAGAGAAATGGCACTAAATTGATGCAACAAATATTACTTTAACAAAATAATATGTAGCATAAAAACCTAATGTACATAATTACTAATAAAAAACCTTTAAGAAAAAAATCTCATTTCAATGAAAAAACATCAAATGTGAGCTTTTTTGCAAAGAGAATTCTGGAAATGTGAATTCAAGTTTTTTCTGTGTAAAGTATAAGATGACTTGTTCTTTTCCATTTTAGAAAAACTGTACATTTAACAGTATTGTACTGTAGCATTATATGTAAGACGATGTAAATTATGATTGCTGTAATAGCCAAAAAAAAGGCTTTTCTATTGATTATTGAGAAGGGTATGAATAATTTTGGACATGCCACTTTTTGTTCAAATGTAAATAAAAGCTGAGAAATATTTTTTTTCCACAATGATGCCTCTTGTACATCGTCTTATTATCTTTTGGGAGAAGCCTGTGTCATTTCCAGTCAAAAAAAAAAAGAACTTGATTGGTTGAATAAAAGTTACTAAG
The DNA here is from genome assembly GCF_049309525.1 of Garra rufa. Classification (NCBI taxonomy): domain Eukaryota; kingdom Metazoa; phylum Chordata; class Actinopteri; order Cypriniformes; family Cyprinidae; genus Garra; species Garra rufa. The sequence goes on from NC_133385.1 coordinate 11,153,638, forward strand.
TCAGAATTTGCCAGGGGTATG
>NC_133385.1:11154158-11230623 GCF_049309525.1 Garra rufa
AAGAGCACAAATGACTGGAACAATGATGAAAAATGGTGTTATCCAAGCATTAGAATGAACTTAAGAACTCTTCTGTAGTGGTGTGTGCACAGCAAAATAAAAAATCATTATAATCTGGACATGCGAAGAGTGAGAGAGAGAGACTTGAGAAACAGAAAACCTGGAAACTGCATAATCCTAGTCTTTCCCCTCTTTATATAATCCAGTCAAGACTTCACAGCATTGAGTGCTGAACCTCAGATGACTTGCTGTCAAACAGTCAGATTAAAACAATCAGAACATGACTGCGATTCCTTCTGTTGGACCGCTGAGATGTAATACAGTATCAGGGACATGGAGGCTGATAATTTAGAGGATTCTCTATGAGGTGTAAAATTATTGTAACTGGTGTGACTAATGCAGCTTCTATAGAAATGAAGCATTTACAGGTCAGGATTGGTCTGTATCCACTAAAGCTGCTAGTAAATCCTTTTGTAAGAGACTTTTGGTGTGCTATTGTAAAAATGTTACATAAGACAAATCTCAATTGTGTTATAATGTCTGTTTGTGACCTGAGCATCCTCATCTGACTTATAGACACATTATCTTCAGATGTTTGGAAAAGGCACTGAAAATAATAAAAGAAAAGAAAAGAAAAGAATATATGGAATATTTGAGCTCATAAACTAAATTAACATAGTAAAATAAATAAAATAAAATACATTATTATAGCATTATACACATCAAACATCTTTAGATGTTTGGAAAAGGCACTGAATTGAAAATAAATAAATAAATATTTGCACTAATCTGCCTTATATGAGACGAATTAAATGAACACAATAAAATAAATAAATTCATAAAATAACATAAAATACCTGACCATAATCATCTGCTTTATACACATTATCTTTAGATACTTGGAAAAGGCACTAAATTGAAAATAAATAAAATAATAAAAATAAAATAAAGATAGATAAATAAATAAATAAATAATTAAATATTTGAGCTAACTTTTATTTTCATTTTATTTATTTATTTATTTCAACAGGACAGGCAAAAAGGATACCTCAAATATTTTATTTTATTTTTAATTTAATTTAATTATGTTCCAAACATCTAAAGACAATATGTGTATATAGCAGATGATTATGGTCAGATCAGGCATTTCATTTTATTTTATTTTTTAATAATTTTTTTTTTCTTTTGTTAATTTAATTTATCTCCATATAAGTCAGATGAGCTCAAATATTTATTTATTTATTCATTAATTAATTTATTTATTATTTTCATTTTCGTTCATTTTATTATTTTATTTTATTTTCAAATCAGTGCCTTTTCCAAACATCAGATAATTATGGCATTTTATTTTATTTTATTTTTTGTAAATTGTAAATTAAATTAAATTAAATTAAATTAAATTAAATTAAATTAAATTAAATTAAATTAAATTAAATTAAATTAAATTAAAATTAAATTAAATTAAATTAAAAATAAAAAATTAAATATTTGAGGTATCCTTTTTGTCTGTTCTTTGAAAAAACAAAAAACAAAATTAAATTAAATTAAAATTAAAAAGATAATTTAAAATAAAAATAATGAATAAATAAATAAATATTTGAGCTCATCTGCCTTATATGGAGATAAATTAAATTAATAAAAAATAAAATAAAAGGCACTGATTTGAAAATAAAATAAAATAATAAAATAAAATAATAAAATGAAATAAAATAAAATGAATGAATAAATAAATATTTGAGCTCGTCTGACTTTTATGGAGACAAATTAAATTAACAAAAGTTAATTTATCTTAAAAAAATCTTAAAAAATAAAATAAAATGCCTGAATTAAATTAAATTAAATTAAATTATTGAGGTATCCTTTTTGTCTGTCCTTTGAATTGAATTAAATTAAATTAAATATCAAACAAAAATTATTCTAAAATACAAAAGCGACAAAAGACTACAACACAGACACACTGCAATTGATTCTTGATGAACTGATGAGTTAATTTTTCAATGGTGCTGAATGTGTCAGCTAAGGGACTATCACGGTTTACAACAAATTAATAAATAAATAAATAAAAACCACACAAATGGTGAAAGATGAAAAATGTTTTTTCTCTCTAAGGGACATAAAAATACCTGTCCTGTTTTTGGTCCCTGCACACCATATATGGGTCATTGACGTATAAGGATTTTCAACAAGCAAATTTTAAAATGCAAAAACTAATAATATCTTTTGTAGTTGTTCGAACAATAAGAATGTTAAGAATGTTAAATTCATATTAAAATTTTAAATTAAGTGATTTTATTGTTTTTTTCAGCTTGATGAACTGGGCGCAGCCTTGAAAAATGTCATGTGGTGCGACCATGATTTATATTAAAATTAATTTATTCCCTTAACATGCTTAACATTTCTTTTATATGTTCGCAGTAATTGAAGTGTTTAGAAACAAAGTATTTGCATTTCTTTAGTTTTTTTGCAAATAACAATTTCACATATTTGTTCTATAATTTCAGAATTGCCGCCTTAAATGTATTTAGCAGACTTATTTTTTTCTGTAAATTGCATAAAGCTGATAAAAAAGTTTTAAAAATACCATTTACTTAAGCATATTGTGGCAGTGATTCATATTTCAGCAACAGAAATTATATAGATATTTTTTTTATTTAATACAGTTATTGCTGTTATTGGTCGCACCACATGATGAGTGGTCGCTCCAAATGACACAAAGACCTTACATCTATTTAAAGAGATCTTATACAAAAAAAAAAGATTTAAACTTTTACATTTTATTCAAATTTCACAGAAATTTCATTAAAACAAACATTAATAAACATTTTATAAAACATTTTATGTAAACATTCTTTATAAAACATTACAAATACTTCTTGATCGGAACAATCATGTATCAGTACGACAACGATTAGTATGATCATAACTAAACATCATAAAACATCAAACAGATTTAAGTAAACACTTGCCTTCAGATGTAACAGTACAACTGATGAACAAACAAAAACTGAGGGGTATTTGCAGAACATGGCATTAAAATAGGTTTTATTTTAACCCCATGTATTCTGGAATATTTCCCAATCTCGGCAGTTCAGTTTAGAGTAGCGGTAGAGTACCTTTTCTCTCTCTGTTTCTTTTTCTGTCACTCTAGCATCTCACTTGACTTGATATATGGAATTTTTACCAAAAAAAGCATTTTCAAGTAATGAAAAATACACACAAGCAACTTAATGCTTTATTTATAGTTTTAATAATAATTAAAAAATAAAAATACCTTTCTCCTCTCCTAGCAAGGTACTCTGCTCTTAGCCTGGAAAAATCCAGACCCTAATCTATTAAGATTAAGGGTCTGGCATCGAGCAATGAAAAGGGTCTAACTCAAGGGGTGGCACCAAGCATGCATTTGAAACTCTCTCTGCACGCAATTGGATAATGCCACGACCAATCACAACAATACACGGTGTGACGTATCCAGAGCGACGGTGAACATATAAGAGTGGATTTCAATGTTATAACATAAACAATGTGACAAGATTAATAACTATTAATTACGACAGCCGAATCAACCTCATAAAACAATTAGGTCTGATCAAACTATTCATTAACTATCAACTAATATGTGGATGGACACTAGCGTTTCATTAAGCAGTGAGACATATCATCCTGTTCATCCTTGTTCGATAACATTTCTCGCCACTTCTTTTTTCTGCCGAATGCTATCTGGCATTGCCCGCTTCGGATCTGTTCCTCTTCGTGGTCGCCAAGTTGCAGAGCCAAAAGACCGTATTTCCTCGCCTCTTTCACCTGGTCCTCCATAAGGGCGATCAACGGCGAGACCACAACCACCAGTGGGTTTTCACTAAGCCCCATACGCTTAGCTACCAGCGGAGCTAACTGATAGATTAAACTCTTGCCGTATCCAGTCGGCAAAACAGCAAAAACATCCTTCTTGCAAAGGAACGATTCGAGCGCGGTTTTATATGAAAAGCCGAGTCTAACTCGTTCATTGTAGCGGCCAAAGCCGTTTCAAACAACTGTAGTCATCTTTCAATGTTTACTAAATGATTCCGGACGTCGCAGCGCTGTCGTCATCAGTTTAGCTCGCCTCTGGCCCGCCTACATCAGATACACCGATTTGATTGGTTCCCAGAACTGCTTACGTATTGCAGTAACATGCATCATTGCTCGATGCCAGAGTGTCTTGCAGAGACAATTTAAATTGTGCTCTCGCGAGACCTCTGGAATTCCAGGGTACTCTGCTCTTGCTGCAGGGTCAGAATTAACATGCTGCCTATGGCGAGCGTTTTTTTCCTTGCTTGACAGTGGCACCTGGTAAAATCAATTAAAATAGTTAAATGAATGAATGCATGTATAATTACCAAACTGAAAGTACATGCTCTAAATGTTCTTTTTACCCTCATATTGTACACAGATTAAATATAACCCATCTAAAATACAGATGTTTAAAAAATGACCCAAAATTGCATAAACTCTATTCCAAATTAGACTGAAATAAAGTACTTTATGTATTTAACCCATTAATTGAATATAAAATTAGAAGACCTGCCTATCTAGGGCTTATATCTATCATGAAAAACACTCTGCAGTGGTCGCGCCACATGATATTTGGTCGCACCGCATGATATTTTCAAATTCATTTAAAATTTACAGGCACATGACTGGCCACCTAAAAAAATAAGCTAGCTTTTCCAAAAAATGCTGCTATGAAATGTATAATAAAAATATATATTTGAAGAGAAAACTTAATCTTCATAGTTTTTTGAGGTCATACCACATGATATCCAAATGTGGTCACTACATAACAGCTGTTAAAAAAGTATTCTTTTTCAAAATTTGAAAGAGAGTTACACACCTGCTTGCTGCTTCAGTTGCTCCTTGGCAGAATTGCAATATGATGCAACATCCTGTCCTTAAATGGATTTCAACATAACAGTCCCAAAATGGTAGTTTCTTGATGGTCGCACCACATGATATTTTATAAAATGGAAACCATCGGACAACGTTTGTTTGTATATTATGATGGAAATATAAATACAAATGCTTTGCAATTTTATACACAATTACAAAACACTGCCAAAAGCATGCCAAATAGTGCAGAAAATTTATTTTAATAAATTTTAGGTGATTTCAAAGATGTTTACCAAAAAAAAGTTATGGCCGGACGGTCGCACCACATGATGTTTTGACACTTCGAATAACAAAAAAATTACAAATAACTTATGTTTTTAGAAAAGTTAAAGTTGGTCCATATTTGGGAGAGGAACTTCTTACATATGGCATCTTTTTTTGCATTTAAACCAATTTTTTAACAGAAAAAAATAAATCGGACAAAAAATTTAGGCGTCACGTCAATGACCCATAAATAGACATCTCTTGGTCTATTTCAAGGAATTACTAGGGAAAACCCAGTGAACCTGTACTTCCATGCTGCTACAACACAAGAGGCACAGTTGTTCATGACAACATGAGGCCATGTTGCCGGATGTGGGATATTAAAAGTGACAGAAGAAGGCCTGCACATTAAAACCCGCTGAGCCAAGTGGGTTAAGTATGGATTTAAAATGCATACATATTATGCATTGATACAGACCACATTGCCCACACAAAAACATCCTATCATATGTCTGGTCCAATGTGCAGCCATGCAGTTTATGAGAACAATGTTGGGAAACATTTTCACCTTAGTAACAGGGTTGACAGTTTTACAATTTATTTAGCCATTAGTCTTACGCTTAAGGTCATGGAAGTACAAAGTGTTTATTAGAAGTAGAATGCTGATATTGCTACAAATATCCAGTTGTTTACTGTACAAATCATGGTAACAGGTAGGACTGGACCAGAATATTCGATTATTCGAATATTCGTTCGGTAGGTTGGCATTCGATTTTAAATTTTGAGATTCGAATATTCTTTTTTTTATATACACCTTGCATCCCCCGCAAAACAGTTCTCATTCGCGCTTAAATATGAATGAAGAAGATCAGACTGCTGTGCCACTAACACAGAGACAGCGAGAGAGAAAAAAAAAAAAAAAAAGAGAGAGAGGGAGATTGAGCGATATTTGAGATTTGAGAGACACTATAAAGTACAGTCGGGCCCACTTGAATGGTGGAAGCAAAACTAGGGCTGTGACTGTCGCAATGACAACCGCGCATCCGCGTTTAAATGCACGCAGTAGGCTAAAGCTGACCGCAAAGTATATATATATATATATATATATATATATATATATATATATTTATAAATAATTTAGATATAAATTTATTTATTTTGTTAAAAAATGCTAGGCTACCTTATTAAAAGTATTGCTCTTAACAGACCTGTGTTATGTATCACTAGCGCAATGTCCGTTCTCGAAGCATGTAAGCTCTGCCTGCTTGAGGCGTGCAGCTTCCAACTCGCAATGTTCTATTACAATTTATTAATTCTGAACGTGTTATGTGTCCATATTGCACCAAAATGCAACACTGCGCTCCCTTGGGTCCACAGCAAAAATCGATTGTATGAACTGTTCTCGACATAATAAAAATGCAAACAGAAAGACATACAGAGATTCCTGCCTTTATTAGAGAGAAGAATATGTTCAGCCCCTCTCACCGAAGCTTTGAATATTCGGTGTTGATTACTACCGAAGCTTCGAAGCTCAAAAAATGGTATTCGGACCAGCCAACAGGGTTGTAACAGGGTTGACTGAAAAACCCTACAAAGATTTAAAAAAAAAAAATCTTAAAAAAATGATGATTTAATTTATTAAATTACATTTAATTTTAATGATAATTTATGATGTTAACAGGGTTGACTGATATCCTGAGGATGCAAATTCAAGTCTTTTTTAAAAAAGACAACTGGTCTAATAACATCTAAATACATAATATAAGCATATCTAAGGAAAGTAAAAAATTATTAGAAAAAGAATTGACTGCTGATATTTAAAAATAAAAATATCCAGTTGTCAACAATCACTTCTTTACTGTATAAAATTGTTGTAACAGGGTTGACTGGCAAATCTTAGAAAATGTCATATACTGATAAAAAGACCCTGAGGATTTTTTTTTAAATTATTTTGGAATTACATTTAATTTGAATGATAATTTAATATGGTAACAGGGTTGACTGATAACCTGAGGATGCAAAAAAAGTAAAGCGTTATTAGAAAAATAATTTAATGCTGATATTTAAAAAAATATCCAGTTGTTAACACTCACTTTTTTTAACTGTATAAAGTTGTTGTAACAGGATTGACTGACAACCCCTATAAAATGTAAAATAGTGATTTAAACAATAAATTAAAAAAGTGAGTACATTACAGTTGCTTTTTAATTTACTGAATCACTTTTAATTTTAACAATCATTTATGATGGTAACAGGGTTGACAGATAACCTGGTGACGCAAACTCAAGTGTTTATTCAACCACTCTAATAACATCTGAATAAAAAATCTAAGCATTTATATGAAAAGTGAAGTGTTATTATAAAAATAATTTAATGCTGATATTATTTTAAAAATCCAGTTGTCAACAATCACTTGTTTACTGTATAAAATTGTGGTAACAGGTTTGACTGACAAACCCTATAAAACATAAGGTAGTGATTAATTTTTTTTATATTTTTTCCCAAAAATTTATGATGGAAACAGGGTTGACGGATAACCTAGAGGTGAAATTCAAGTCATTTTTTTTTTATTTTAACCCACCCAATAATATCTGAATAAATTATATAACTATACATATGGAAATTATCAGAAAAAATATTTAATGCTGATTTTAAAAAATCCACGCGTCAACAATCACTTGTTTACTGTATAAAATTGTTGTAACAGAGTTGACTGGCAAACACTACAAAATGTAAGATAGTAATAAATATCCAAAATTATCCTATTATCCAAAAAAATAAAATAAATTTCATTTTAACAATTTATTTATGATGGTTGACAGATAACCTGGGGACACAAATTTAACCGGTCTAATAACATCTGAAAAATTAATTTAAGCATATATATGGAAAGTAAAGTGTTATTAGAAAAACAATTTAATGCTGATATTTAAAAATATTAACAATCACGTGTTTACTGTATAAAATTGTGGCAACGGGGTTGACTGACAAACCCTATAAAATGTAAGATAGTGATTAAAAAAAATGGATTTTTGGATTTTTTATTTATTTATTTATTGAAATGGGTTACATTTTAACAATTATTTAAGATAGTAACAGGGTTGACAGATAACCTGTACCTGCAAATTCAAGTCTTTTTTTTTATTTAACTGGTCTAATAACTTAAAAAATACAATTGTGGTAACAGGGTTGACAAACCCTACAAAATGTAAGGATAGTGATAAACAGTACAAGATTTTTTTTTTCAAATTATGATTTCCTGATGTTTTTAATACACATTTCAAATTCCATCACGAATTTCGTTTGAGTAATTAATTTTGATGGCAAAAGGGTTAACGGACAACCTGGTCTAATATCATCTAAAAAATGTAAGCATATATATATATATATATGAAAAGTGTTATGAGAAAGTGTTTATTAGAAAAAAATGTATTGTTGATATTTAAAAAAATACAGTTCTCAATCTGTTTCATGGTAACAGGGTTGACTGACAAACCCCACAAAATGTAAAAATGTAAAAAAAAAAATTAAATCTTTTTTTACTGATTTAATTTAATGAGATTAGATAGATAGATAGATAGATAGATAGATAGATAGATAGATAGATAGATAGATAGATAGAAAATTACATTTAATTTTATTTATTATGATGGTAACAGAGTTGACAGATAACCTGGGGACACTAATTTAAGTCTTTTTTAATTCAACCTGTCTACTAACGACTTAATAAACAACACAGGTATATATAAGTAGAGTAAATACAATATATACTAGCTTTTATTTCCATATATAAATAGACATATGCAAATGAGCGTTCTGTTGTTTACACATACATTCATGAGGGACAAAACCCAACCTTTTCTTGAAGCAAGGAGCCAGAAAAACAAGCTTTTACTTTTTAAACCATTTATAACCCAGCAAATATGTGTCTAATGTGATAATAAAGTTAAGCATTTCACCTGTCTGTAACATTAGAATATCCTCACAGGTCAAACTTTGAAAACCCAAACTGGAGGGCATTGACTCTCTGATATGCAGATTACAAAAGCCGTCAGTCATTCGCAATGTCAAAGCATCATTCATACTCACGTCCCGAGGATTTCCTTAAACTCAAATATCTTCCTGATGTCATCCACTTGCTTCTTCCACGATCCATTCACAGATTCCTCGCTTCCCCTGGCCATGGTGCTTCCAGGGTGAGCGCTGGCTCCGAATAACCTTCTTAACGCGTCAATCTTTCCAGCCTTACAGGAAACACACAACACAAACGGATAAAGCCGCGAACGCGAGTATCGCCCTCTGTGATTCTGTGACCGGTTTTAATCGTTGCCCGCATTCCGTTTCATGCCGCCCGGTTACGGTACCGCCAAACAGAACGAGGACTGACCGACGCACAGCGACTAATCCAATCGCGGATCCCGCCTCACTGACTCACCGCGACGAGGAGAGGAGACGCGCTCGAGCTGAACCAACAGAACGTGTAACGCGCGCGCAAATGCGTGATTCCGTGTTCTCGAGGTATTGCAAAGTAGGGCTGCTCTACCGCACCGGTTGACAAATGATGCAACTGTTGCCCGGTAAATAACCGGTGAGGGATGACAGCAGACGGCTGAACAGACTGCGTCAGGAACGGTACACCTGCTGCATCAAGTGTAATACTGCATTCATCATTAGCCTTACAAACTCAGTGTACACTCTAAAAAGTGCTGGGTTAAAAAATAACCCAACCATAACCCAGCTGCTGGGTAACTATGGGACAGAACACGCGTTGGGTTGTTTTGACTCAAGTGCTGGGTTAAATCATTTGACCCAAAATGCTGGGTTGTTTATTTGACCCAACCAGTGGGTCAGATTAACTGTGTTGCTGGGTTAAAAACTACCAAAATATTGGGTTATTTATTGTCTAATTGCCTTGCTACCTTTATATTTACCAATAATAATATATAAATCACAAAAGAATGTAAAATTATTATTGTTTTTCTGTAATACAGTTACACAACACAAAAAATGAATATGTAAATGTCATTTTAATGAGTTTTCATATTTCTTTTTAATACAGTTTTCAAATAGGTGTAGCTGTCACACATTTTGTCCAACCCTTAAAGACACAAATACCGTTTTTAGTAGATCAGTTTCTTTTAAACACAAAACTGTAAACTAGGCACACTATATTCATATTCTTTATGTCAACATTGCAGCAGCAGAACACTCAAAAATGAATTATTACCACATTAGAATCATTCCAAACATTGTGCCATTAAAACTAAGCCAAACAAAGAGTCCACCAGACAATTCTTACAATTTAAAACATGTTACAAGTGGCCAAAAAAAAAACTTCACACATGAAGACTTATGTCCATCAATATGATATACTGCAAGCTGGAGAAATTCCCAGGCAACAAGTCCGCTTCAATGGCATGGCCTGGAACAACGGCGAAGGTCTAGAAATGTCGTTGTCTCATCCCAAGGCTCAAATCCACCATGTTGGTCCCCACCTGTTAATTATACGACATTTAGTCTTGCAACATTACATTTTAAGTTAAGTGTATTTTATGAACATAAACACAGAGGCATGAAATAAATGCTCATTTTACTTCTCAACTTTTCATGCAGTTGTGGTCAAAATTATTAGAACACTAGTATTTTCACCAGCTAAATAAGGTTTTAAGTCAGTGATTTCTATCTATTGCTGTAGTGTGTCAGTAGGAAATATTGCTTTACATTTCCATTCATTTTACCATTAATTGTGATAATCCAGTGACATTTTTGTTCTGTGCTCCACACAGGATCTGATCTCATCATCATCCAGAAGAACTGTGACAGCGTCTCCAAGATGCTCCAAGAGACCTAACTGCAAAGCTACAGTACTGTTAAAAGTTTTAAGCACTTGTCTAAAAATGTCATAAAATGACTCTGTCAAAAATAATGTCATAAATAAATGTTCTTAATCAATTAACCTTGATTAACTAAATTAAATCAACATTTGGTTTGACCATCCTTTTGTGTTTAAAGCAGCTTTTGCCCTACACTAGGTGCACTTGCACATAGTTTTTCAGGTAGCTTTGCAGGTAGGTCTCTTGAAGCATCTTGGGGACGTTGTCACAGTTCTTCTGGATTTAGTCTGTCTCAGTTTGTTCTGTTTCTTCATGTCATTCCAGACAGACTGGATGATGATGAGATCAGATCTCTGTGTGGAGGATTGGCTGTTGTGCCAATGTATACTGATATTTCTCACTGACACACTACAGCAAAAGATAAAAAACACTGACTTAAAATCATTTTTTAGCTGGTGAAAATACAACTGTTATAATAATTTTGGCCACCACTGTGTTTATATATATATACACACACCCTTATTAGAGCAGAAAACGTAAAACAAAACTTACAGGTTGTACGTCAATGAATGGCCTCCGGGATTCCGTGGTTGTGTGTCTGAAGACCTTTTATCCAGAGTGGGCAGGACTTTGAAAGCACTTTCCCCTTTAGCATCTAAACCATAGGAATAATATGCAAACTGTGAAACATATTTTATAATCAAAACAAACTGAAACACTTTCATATGAAGATTTCTTCATTCCTTTAAATAATGCAAATTAATTCCCACCCTCATTCAACTACTGCAGGTTAAGTTTAGGTATGGGGTCAGATTCAGGGATGTAGAATATGCTCATGCAGAATAAGGCATCAGTTTGTGCTTCATAAGTACTAATTAACAGCCAATATACAAGCTAATAAGCAACTAGTTAAGTGTTACTGTACCATTGTATTTACCAGTTGATGTGTGTCAAATACAGTTGCATATTGTTTTATAGATTGACATATTATAAGAAAAAGCTTACCTTAAGTCATGTCACCCAGCTCTGAATGCACCTCACTGAGCACTGGCAAGAATTAGGTCTGCAACTGTAGCCCAGTCTTCAAAAAGTCTGCCTCTGGATATAGCTTCCTAAAGTCTTGTGAAATCTGATCAAATCTGAAAAACAAATGTGGTTCAATAAGTTTAAGGTTTATACTGGTCTCTTAGTTTGTAATGCAACACAGGCATTCACTAAAATAGAGGAAGAGTAACGGTGTGTTCACCAGTGGTGGACGAAGTACACAAATCAAGTACTTGAGTAAAAGTACAGATACGTATAATAGAATATTACTCCAGTAAAAGTAAAAGTACTCCTTTTTCCATTTTACTTGAGTGAAAGTACAAAAGTACTACATTTTTTGTGTACTTAAGTAAAAAAGTACTGACATATTTTGCAATTTTATAAAGTCAAGGCTATAAATTTATATTAGCATATATATTTTTTATAATCCTACTATAAGCCTTGGTTTTTCCCAAAATAACCACTAGCCTATATGGAGTCAAGATAGATTTTTGTTGTTGATATGGTCTACGTTGACAATGTTCACTGTGAAGCTTACATTGCATTGTAACGTTACCTGAGAGAAAACTGATTTAACCATCTCATTTTCACCAGTAAGAAAAGTGTTTTAAAGCTTGTTATTTTGCGGAACGGCACAGTTATAAATTATATGAGAATAAGGCCTGAAGTTAGGAAGAAAAATTTAATTATATTTTCATAATATTTTTCTTTTTTCTCAAACATTGTCTGTGGTGTAAAAACACCCCTGGCCAAATGTCCCCAGAGGGCATCACTTCCCACTTTGATAATTACTGTAGTTACCATCTGAACATCACATATTTTCTTTTCCCTCAGATGTAATCTGTCTAGGTGGTTGATTATAAATATTTGGACTTCATATCTGAAAATTACCTCAACTTAGCACCAGCAAGCTTGTTAGCTAGACAGTTAGCATCAGCTAACAATATTTACTTATTTTCAGTATGGTTATAATAAACATTTATTTCTGTATACTAGGCTAGTTGATTCAAACAATATAAAAAAGTATACCGTTAATAAACAATATAAAAACAGACGTCACATAGGGCTAAATGCGTAGCATTTTAATAAAACTGTTGAGGTTACAGCAGCGAGGAATATGAACGTGTAACGTTATGAGTTATTTGATTTAATCTGTTTTATTTTAATGTTTCGTTTTTTTACCTAAAAAGAGACGATGTTGATGTGTCTGCATTTAATCATTTCAGCGGGCTTAAATACATCACCCTTTACAGCAGATTTAGTTCGCAAACAACTGACAATTGCAATAATTAATCCTAAAACTCGACATTATATCTTACTTTTCGCAGCATCAGTCGCGCGCGCTCACAATCTCCCGGTTCTTATTTGTGAATTCAGATGACTGGAGACTCGCTCTAAACGGCTCATTTGAATCAGTGAGTTTGAACAGCTGCAATTGGATCAGTCCAATTCGTGAATGAATCGCTTGTGGCGATTTGCGAACCGATTGAAAAGAATCAGTTTGTTCATTAATCAGACACTGCTTCTGCGTCTCGGAGCACGTAATATATTATAAGGAGTAACGACATGTTTTATTAAATGTAGTGGAGTAAAAAGTACGATATTATGCTTTGGAATGTAGTGAAGTAAAAGTAAAAGTTACTCAAAATAAAACTACTCCAGTAAAGTACAGATACTTGAAAAATGTACTTAAGTACAGTAACGAATTACAACTACTTCGTTACTGTCCACCACTGCTGTTCACACCTTCACACCCCCTTAAGGGGCCGTTCACATGCCGCGCCTAAAAACGCGTGAAAACGCAAGACGCGTCGCTTTCTTTCCAAAAACGCAGCTTGCTCTCCCATGGCGTCTGCCGTTGCTAAGCAACCATGTCCCGTGCCTGGAAAAAATGAGCTTCCATTATGAGCGTATAATAACGAACTTCAGTGCGCAAAAAACGCGACATGTGAACGGCCACATACACCACGAGAGATTAAGTCTAACTTTACATACTGTAGCTAAAACAACATTACATTTAAGTAATAAACAATAGTACATACCAGTCATATTGTGGTTTAACATTATTAAAGTAAGGGACATAGCGTTTTAGCTAATGCAGATAAGTTACCTCAAGGAAAAAACCGCGAAAATGCTCAACATAAAACATATGGATCTATCGTTGGATTCGGCACGTCGCAAACATTTACTTGAAAAATATGCCCTTAAAAGATCAATTTTTGTATGAAATGATCTAATTTTGACAAAACATTACAAAGCAATACAGTATGCAGACAGTAAAGGAACTTACCCCCGTATTTCTGACCTACTCTTTCCATAAGGCGTTAAAATAAAGGCCATATGTATACTGTAAATTATACAAATAACACTACACACACACACACACACACACACACACACACACACACACACACACACACACACACACACACACACACTTTATATAACAATAACGCGATTGTTGAGGCAAAAAAGTACATCGCTAGGCTGCTTAAGTTACAACGTTCGTCATTCACGGAATAAAAATGCCAACCCCGCACAGCGACATATCAAATATTGCATTAAACAGTGAAACCAGTGTGCTCTAAAACACAACTTATTAAAAATAAAGGTAAATAATTATATAATCATATTATTAATTTACCTTATAATCCTGCTTGCTGCGAGGTGCGTGGCCGCCTGGCGAGGAGACGAGTGAAGAATCCAGAATGTTCGATGAAGTGAAAAAAATAAACAAACCGGTTGGGTCAAAATAACCCAACCCAGGTGTTCATAGTGAAAGAACCCCTTATAGTCCATTTGACCCAGCATGATCAACCCAACTGTGTGTTTACAGTGCCTCAAACAACCCAACATTTTGACCCAGCACAATTAACCCAGCAATGTGTTTACAAAAATAACCCAGCACTTTTTAGAGTGTAGTGAGGGAGACTCTTTGATAAACGTTCTTCTTCTAAATACACTCGAATATAGGCATGAATAATAAATATTTCAAGACACTACAGGTGAATAGGGTAAAACAAAATTAAATAACACATAACTATACTTACCTAGTTGATTAAGCAACTTACGTTAAGACAGTTGTTTCGTTTTAGTTTTTTTTAAACAATATGCTTAAATATGCAAATGATGGGTGATCTATTTAAATATGAATTAATTTGCATACATTTGCAGAACAGACACCTAAACATTGGACATAGGTATGTTTAAATTGTTGACATGGTTTTGGATATCTTTTTATTACCAAAAAAAAAATAAAGCAATACAATAAAATAAAGATAAAAAAATAAATGAAAAAAGTAACATTAAATGTATAATTTAGATGTTTTCTCAACAGTATAGCTCCAAAACAGCTCAAAATCTCATAATTGACCAGTGCATTAATTATTTTAATTAATATTCGTGTCGTGCCTTAATATTAATGGTATAATATTCCTCAACAAAACACACAGTAAATCCCCTGCCTTTGCTTTTTATGAATGAACAGGGTTCCCACTCTTTTTTGGTGATCATTTTCCAGGACCTTTTTTTTTTATTATAGTGGGAATAAAAGACAAGTAGAACGCCCTAAAGTAATATATTCCTCTCTCTCGAGAAGTCTTTAAAAACATACAGTTCATGGCCATGACTTAACTATAAAATAAGCTCCTTAATTTGAGTTCTTAATTATATATTAGAACAAACGATTTTCAGAATCAATTTCAGTCCCATATTTACTGTACCTATTTAATTATTTTTTAAATCAAATTAAATTAAAGTGTTTGAAAGCAGCCACCAATCAGCAAGTACTGAATTGAGCATTTATATCATTACGTTTTTAAAATTTCAGTATCGACGTGGTAAGAAGTACTAAAAGCCTACTTTTGACAATAATCAAAATCATTAGTTACAAGTTGAACATTAGAAGGTTTGGAAACGCGTCAATTTTTAAACGTCAAAAGTCAGTAGTAATGCACCAATCTTGATTTTTCATGGCAGATTCCGATATTTTCCAAGCAAATTCCAATTTGTTAATATTTTTTTAAAGCAAGAGAAGATAAAATGAGAATATAACTACATGAACCAGATGTTTTTTGCTCTATTAAAGGGCAAACGTTCTGTAGCCATTTAAAATTAGAGGTAAACAGTGCATTTTAATCACAATCCAATAGGGCTGGACAATAATTCAATATCAATATATTTCGCAATATAATTTTTTTCAATAACTGTGATATGATTTCTAAAATTTCAATATACATTACCAGTGTTTCCCATAAATTGATTTATTTGTGGTGGTTGAGTTCTTTAAATAAACATGAGTGCTTTTCAAAATCAAAACGCGGCGTGGGTGTTTTAAATGAATGTAGGTCTTTGAAGGGAAGCGACTGTCTTTGGAAACTGATGTTTCTGCCACTCCAAAAGCACCTCTTACTGGCAGATAATGAATTTGGTATTTTTAATAACCCCATGTCCAGCGGCATGTTTTTGTTGTTGCTCACTTTTGTTTTCTGTAGCGCTTTTCATATTCTTTATCCTGGCTGAAGCACTTTTGTTTCAATCTATAAGAATAATCAGCCTATGTTATACTGTGGTTTAGTTGAATATATTAATAATAATAATAATAATAATAATAATAAGGTGAGACTGAAAGTCTTATGTTTATTTGACAGTGATTTCACATTTCTTGTTTGTATGAAGGCTAAATACAAATAAAAGGTGAACATTACTTGTAAAAAAAAATCCTAAAATATTATAGAAGGAGGTTTCATTGTCTTGGCAAATACATTTTTTCAGAAGTTTGTACAGACATCTTTTGTGGGCGTTCTTGACAGTAATTCTGAGGATTTTTTAAATATTATTCATATTGATATCAGAATTATTGTATCGACCGAAATTAAGAAATATATCATGATATAAATTTTGGCCATGTTGTCCAGCTGATCCATAGAACGACTCTACATACATGAGCAGTTTCTGATCTAATTTCAAAATCTGATGCAAAAACAGAATGGTTTAACTTTATCTTTGTTAAATTATGCTAAAAATATTAACAATATCTGAGGGAAACAAAAACAGCACACTGATTGATTGAGAGCGCAACTTCCCTCTCTGACAGCAGATGGTGCTTATGGAACAGCAGCGATACAGCGTTTCCCTGGTTACCGCTGTAAACAAAGCAGCACTGCGCCTAGAAATACTATTTTAATATAAATAATACAGTGACAAAATGAAAAGAAGCTTTTCTGAGTTCCCCTCAGAAATACATTCATATACTTTTAACACCCATTAAACACAAAATTTTACGGATTTTCTTCCAATATTTTGCGCATTGTGAAGAGTAAGCTTGCTCTACCAGTATTTTCTCCTCTTTGTGTTCGTCTTTAGCATCTCTGGCCTTTGTTAATGTCCCGTTTACAGATTTTATAATATTTCCAAAAAATAGAATATAAAGTCGGCAACACCTAAGCTCCAAAAGTATCAAAAATATTTATTATTAAAACAAAAAAAAATATTTTTGATACTTTTGGAGCTTAGGTGTTGCCGACTTTATATTCTATTTTTTACTTGTTGCTTTTTGGTCGAGCACCCTTTTGAGACTGATGTGCGTGCTTTTGTTTCATTTTTCTTCATAATATTTCCAAACAAATGACATTTTGGAAAATGCTTTCAATACAGTTTGTGTGTAAGTCTGGAACAGAGACCAGCTAAAATAAAACAAAAGAGCTGATTGCTAATCACGTGTTTGCAGCAGAAACTGGCCAGTTATGATTTATGGCAGTTTGAACATTTTCTACTACTTGGCTTGGCTAAAGAAGAAAACAATTTTCCAGGACAACTACAAGATTTTCCAGGATATTTTCCATTTTCTCCCACTTTCCGTGTGTTTTCCAGGACTGGAAAATTAGTCATTAATTTTCCAGGATGGAACCCTGAACTTTTTCAGGTCATCCACCTTACTTTTCAATGCGAACAAAGAAACGCGTCTAAAGAAAACATGGAAATGAATTACAATTTGAATGAATTGATTAGGAGTAAATGTATTAAAAGATACACAAAGAGTTTTGTTTTGCGTGATGAAAATGTTAATGCTAAATGATTAACTTTTTTTTAATAAATTCTTTTTATTGTATTTTTTATGTATCTCCAGAATAAGTATTCAAGTACAAATTCAGTTTCATTCACACAACAATACTGAAAACAATACCTATAATTTAATTATAAATTGGATGATTTACATAGGTCGGATGGGTATGTTAGAAAAACGTTTGTGCAACGTAAAGTAGCTATCAATCAGTAACTTTGCATACAAATTGTTTTTAGCTCTATGAGCGGTATTATTTTTCAATTAATACTTTTTAACTTTGTAAACAAACAGCGACAGATTCTACATTCATTTGGAAATCTTCAATTTTCCATGCAGCCCTTGATTCAAATGCACACATTTAATGCTCCAACGTTTTGATCGTAAACAACTACCAGTTCACATCACAACAAGGATAATTATTTACATTCTTTTCTTTGCCTCTATTCAGTGTTCCACCTCCTGAAAGTATATCAAATTTACTTTAAAAGTGCTTTGAAAAATTATACACACAAAACGTGTGTATGCTTGCTTTGTTTTTTCTACATTTCTTCTTTTTCTGTAGCAAATATTACTTCCGAAATATCAATTATGATACTTTCAAAAGGTGCACAGATAAGCCAATTTAGATGTCGGTAAGAAATGTTGTCAGTTCAGTCAACAGACGTTCCCTCATACCTAAAAAAAGGGTTTGCATTCAACAGTCAAACCTACAAAAGCTTGTGGTTTGTTGTCAGTGTACCAGTCATAGCATGCTTGCTACAATAAGACGATCATTTCTTGAGGTTCATGGTTGTGTGGTCTCAGGAGAACGATGCGGTCACGATGGCTTCATGCTGCTGATGGTGCATGGTACCGATGCCCACGGCAGGAGCGGGTAATGCAGGTCTGCTGACTAATCTCAACTAAGGGAATAATGACGAGAACAACATCAATCATTTTGTAATAAATCAGTGTTAATTTGATGAATGTCATGTATTTAAACTAAGAGGTGATCAAGGCATTAGCTAAGAGGCCCTCTATTAGCGTGAAGTGGAGAACCTGACCTTGCAGGCTAACTGTTTTTCGAATCTCGGGGATACAAACGACCAGCAGCCCATGTTCTGTGGCTCCTCTTGAGTCCAGATAAACTCTGTAATGGAAAAGGAAATAATATGATATAAGAAGCTTGATGATAAGAAGCTACAAGAATACTTTTCTCAGGGTATTCTCGTGAACGCACGTCAAAGACTGACACAGGAGAGAAGAAATTGCTGAGTAAAGATATTTTCGTTTTCTTTCCGTACAAGAAGTATTTTCATAGCTTCATAACATTACACGTGTACCACTGATGTTACATGGACTATTTAACAATGTCCTTACTACCTTTATGCAGAATGCATTAGATTGATCAAAAGTAACAGTAAAGACATTTATAATGTTACAAAAGATTTCTATTTTTCCATTCCATGGTATTTGCAGTGCTGTCTATGCAGGGTCGAAAAGCTCTCGGATTTCATCAAAAATATCTTAATTTTTTCTGAAGATGAACAAAGGTCTTATGGGTTTGGAATGACATGAGGGTGAGTAATTAACAGAATTTGTATTTTTGGGTAAACGAAAAGTTTCTTTTTTAAACAAATTCATATTTGTGACCCTGGACCACAAAACCAGTCATAAGGTTAAATTTGACAAAACTGAGATATATACATCATAAGAAAGCTCAATAAATAAGCTTTCTATTGATGTATGGTTTGTTAGGATAGGACAATATTTGGCCGAGATACATCTATTTGAAATCAGAAATCTGAGGATGCAAAAAAATCAAAAAGACTGAGAAAATCACCTTTAAAGTTGTCCAAATTAGGTTCTTAACAATGCATATTACGAATCAAAAATTATATTTTGATATGTTTACAGTAGGAATTTTACAAAAAAATCTTCATGGAACATGATCTTTACTTAATTTCTTAATGATTTTTGGCATAAAAGAAAAATCAATAATTTTGACCCATGCAATGTATTTTTTGGCTATTGCTACAAATATACCCCAGCGACTTAAGACTGGTTTTGTGGTCCAGGGTCACATTTGTATTTAGCAAGAATGCATTAGATTGATCAGAAGTAACAGTAAAGACATTTATAAAGTTACAAAAGATTTCTATTTTACATAAATGCTGTTCTTTGGAACTCTACGTATTCAACTTCTAAACTTTTTTATTATATTTCCATCATGGTTTCTAAAAATATTAAGCAGCACAACTGTTTTGAACTATGATAATATCAAGAAATGTTTCATGAGCATGTTAGAAGGATTTCTGAAGGATCATGTGACACTGAAGACTGGAGTAATAATGCTGAAAATTCCGCTTTGCATCACAGGAAAAAAATTTAATTTTTCAATATATTTAATGTAAAATCGAAATTTTTGTTAACTAATCTAATTCAGCTATTTTGAATAAACATATTTAATTTAATACTGAAAAGCAAGTATATGGCCAAAATTATTAGAACACTATTTTCACCAACTAAAAAATGGTTTTAAGTCAGTTATTTCTATCTTTTGCTGTAGCGTCAGTAGGAATTATCAGTTCATTCATTCATTTTGCCATTAATTGTTATAATCCAGTAAGATTTTTGTTTCCTCAAGGAGTCTGACTACAGCCAGTGCTCCACACAGACATCTGTTCTCATCATCATTCAATCTGTCTGGAATGACAAGAAGAAACAGAACAAACTGAGACAGACTAAATCCTGAAGAACTGTGGCAACGTCTCTAAGGTGCTTCAAGAAACTTACCAGCAAAGCTACAGTACTGTTAAAAGTTTTAGGCACTTGGGTAAAAATGCTGTGAAATGAGGATGCTGTCATAAATAGATTTTCTTCATCAATTAACTTATATTAACTATTAAATCAACCTTTGGTGTGAACATCCTTTGCGTTTAAAGCAGCTTTTGCCCTAGGTGCATTTGCGCGTAGTTTTTCTAGGTCTCTTGAAGCATGTTGGAGATGTGCCACAGTTCTTCAGGATTTAGTCTGTCTCAGTTTGTTCTGTTTCTTCATGTCATTCCTGACAGATTGAATGATGATGAGATCAGATGTCTGTGTGGAGCACTGGCTGTTGTCAGACTCCTTGTGCAAACAAAACTCTTACTGGATTGTAACAATGTTAACAATGGCAAAATGAATGTTTGGAAATGTAAACTGATATTTTCTACAGACACACTACAGCAAAACAGAAATAAATAACTTAAAACCATTTTTTAGCTGGTGAAAATTCTAGTGTTCTAATCATTTTGGCCACCACTGTACGAAGTAAAAAACAATTTTCAGTGAGATTTGTGTAGGTGCCGAACACAAGGGATTGCCTAAATTAGTTTTTTTATCAGCATTTTCGAAACGTCTTTGCATTTTGGACACGTTTTTGATTTCTTTCAAAGGCCCCTCACAAAGCAACTGCCACTAAACCAAAGAAACACATGCTAATTAAGACAATGATTAGAGTGTTCCATGAATAAAAGATGTGTTTATGAGCAACCTCACCTTTGGCGTTTGTGTATTTATTTAGTTCCTGTTGTAGGGCTTCTGTGGGGAAAGGACACAGTTCCTCCACCCTGATCAGCGCCGTTTTTTTTTCTGCCTGTGGTAACGTCTCTCTATGTTTCAGCAGGGCGTAGTAATGTTTACCTGAGCAAAACAGAATCCGCTGCACACTGCAAAACAAAAGCAAAAGATACTGTAATCTTATATTTACAAAAAGTCTTTTTTTGGAAAGGAAATAATACTTTCATTCAGCAAGGATGCATTAAATGAATCGAAAGGGACAGTAAAGACGTTTACATTATTACAAATTATTTCTATTTCAAATAAAAGCACAACTGCTTTCAACACTGTTGCATTGCAGTTGCATTGCTGTTTATGCAGGATCAGAAAGCCTTAAGATTTAATCAAAAATATCTTAACTTGTGTTCAGAAGATACACAAAGGTCTTATGGGTTTGGAAAGACATGTTAATGAATTTCATTTTTTTAGCAGCAAATCAGCATATTACAATGATTTATTCAGCTTTGCTATCATAAGAATAAATTACATTTTAACCCATAAGAACCCGGACCGATTTCTCCTTATAGGAAAATTATGAGGCATATAATACAGACCAAATGGACCACTTATAACATGTTTCTGCATTTGTTTTTGAAATGCAATCCTTCTTTGTGAAAGATCTGTAATGTTACATATATGTCACATTGGGCGTTTATAATAAATTTTTCATGTTACACATATGTCACATTGGGCATTTATTTCAGAATTGAAAAAAGTATATTTTGTCAGTTTTATTTGCTACATAACATTTTTTTTTCTTTTTATTTGCTTTTCCATAACATATTTCAAAGCTACATAACTGTGACCATTACATTTTACAACAACTCTCTCGAAACATCAGAATTCTACCTTTTTTGGTATATGGTTGTTCATGTTTTTTTTTTCATAACTTGAACTAAATAAAAATAAATAACTACCTCACACTGGAGGTCAACATGTTAAACATGCACATAACATTGCAATAATTTGTATATTGTGCAATAAAACTGTAACTATAAAAAAAGTTTCAAAATACATTTCATTAACAATTTATTTAATGTGACATTATTTTAAATGTTCTTTTTGTTAATATATTCTTTGAAATGAGCAGTAGAAAATATATAACACTAAAAAACTTTAATCAGCTAAATTAATTGAGCAGTTTATTAGCATTTTTCTTAATGTGACAAATATGTCACATCAAAATTCCACCTATTGTTTTAAGGGTAACAGCCCGATGTGACGTATATGTCACCACAATATCTTCGTAACTTGTTTTATATCAGTTTGTTCAAGAAATGTATTAAAATCAGGGTGAGTGTAATCTAGGATGTGTTATTAAAACATTAGAATAGTTGAATGGGTTGAAACATACCTTTAGTAACAAAAAAAAGCATCTTTAAAAATTGCTGACACTGCAACATGTGCTCACCATACAGTCCACCATTTTGGAAATGTTGCCATGACAACAAAAAATGCACACATTTTCACGTGACTGAACCTGGATGTTACTTATGTGTCACTTTGGGATTTCCTGAGTTGAAAATAAGGGATAATGCTTTAAAAAGACCTTTCCAGATAATTACAATTGTTTGTGACACCCGCGTCACAGTGGGTCCTTATGGGTTAAAATACGTTCAAATACAAACCAGTTATTTTAGATAGTAATAATATTTCAGGATATTACAGTTTAAATAAAATGTGATCATGAGATACTTCTTTCAAAGACATGTATAAACAATGACTAAATGAAGATACCTTGCAGGGTTTACAGAAGTATCACCAATGACAGGCTTAAAGGAAGTTCCTGGTCCCATATCAGCCAAGCTTGACACTGCCCCCTAGTGCCAAAATAAGTAAATATCATATCAATATAAGGAAAACAAACAACAAAAACGAAAGTGTTTTTTTTTTTGGAGTATGAAATTTATACTAAACAATATTCGTATCTCTAACGTACAGAAAAGCGCAGCAGAGTCTTAGGGGAGGCTACAATCAGCGGTTTCCTGAAGTTTCTAATCATCTGTCTCCGTAAAAGGTGGAAGTACTGAGCTGGCAAGGTAGGATTCACCACTGCCATGTTTACTGTGTCACTGTCCACACCTTCCTCTTTACTGTCACAGAGCTGCAGGAAGAACAAAGAGCAGTTGTGAAGATTATCAGTGATGCTGGAAGATTTAGTCTGTACTTTTCCAGGAAGAAATCATGCATTGAAGGGTTAGTTCACCCAAAAACTCTGTCATTAATTACTCAAGCTCATGTCGTTCTAAATTCATAAGATCTTTGTTTATCTTTAGAACACAAATTAAGATATCTTTGATTAAATCTGAAAGCTTTCTGATCCTGCATAGACAGCAATGCAACTGACACGTTCAAGGCCGAGAAAGGTAGTAAGGACATTGTTAAAATAGTCAGTGGTTCGACCTTAATGTTATGAAGCTATGAGAATTTTGTATGCGAAGAAAAACAAAAATAATGACTTCCTTCAAAAATTTCTTCTCTTCCGTATTAGTCTTCGACAAGTTTTCATGAGAGTACCACACTGCTGTATATGGAGGGTCAGAAAGCTCTTGGATTTCATCAAAAATGTCTTAAATTGTGTTCTGAAGATGAACAAAGGACTTATAGGTTTGGAACGACGTAAAGGTGAGTAATTAATGACAGAATTTTCATTTTTGGGCCAACTATCCCTTTAACTCACCTGTAAGAAACGCTCGATTCGGCAGGATGAATGCTCTGGTCCGGCTCCATCGTATCCGTGTGGCAGTAAAATGACCAATCCACTCTGCAGGAGCCATTTCGCCTCACCTTAAGAAGTTTTACCACAAAACAGGATTTAGGCTCTAAAGATGTATTTGACGAAAGGTACTTGTAAACACTGCAAGTTATACTGTGATTCTTAGCATTTGATGGCATTTGTTTTTACCTCCAGAGAGGAAAGTGTCAAATATTATCTGGGCGCCGTTAAAGAAATCTCCGAACTGTGCCTCCCAGATGGGCAGCAGTCTAGGCTGAGCAATACTCATTCCATACTCAAACCCTAAAACAGCTTCCTCAGAAAGAGCACTGTTGCACACCTGTGAGGACACAAACACACTACATAATTACATGCAGCAAAATCTGGTTGCTTAATCAAAATGGCAAACCACCCAGCTCAGGAATGAAGAGCAGTTGGTGTATTGAGTTACAGTACAAAGCTAACATGTTTACATGCCATTAACCAAACAGCATTAACTATAATGCAATGTTAAAAACACATCATAAAAAAGTGATTGCAGCAATGTATGACTCATGTTTGCAGTTAACTGTGCCAGTTGTGTCTGTGTCTGGTTTGGCTCACCTCCATGTGGCCCTTCTGTTCAGAGTTGATGTGATTGAGGGGGATGTACATGTCGTTGGTTTCCTGACACACAACCATCACGTGGCGCTGACTGAATGTACCCCGGCCAACATCCTGACCACTCACACGGATATCAAATCCTGCATTAAAGATATAAAAATGGGTTTTTACATTATTACAAAAGAGTTTCACTTCAAATAAATGCTGTTCTTTTGAACATTTCAATCAAAATATTAAACAGAACGACTGTTTTCAACACTGATAATTATAAGAAATGCTTCTTTGCATTAAAAGCTGGGGGTGAAACCTTTTGAAATTTGAAGATCAGGGTAAATTTAACTTATTTTGTCTTCTGGCAAACATGTAACTATCTTCTGTAGCCTCTGAAGGGCAGTACTACATGAAAAAATATGATATTTAGGCAAAGTAAGAAAAATGTAGCCTACACATCTCCATTCTGTTCAAAAGTTTTCACCCCAGGTTCTTCATTCTGGTGCATCAGTTAGCATTTGAACCTTCTGTAATAGTTGCATATTAATCCCTCGGTTGTCCTCAGGGTGAAAAGATGGACTTCAAAATCATAAAGTCATTGTTGGCAAGCGTTCAAATACATAAAAATGCTGGAAAACCAAAGAATTTATGGGACTTGAAGGATTTTTCAGCAGTTTAACGGTTCAGGACAAACAACGGACTCATGAACAACTATCACTAAACAAAAACACAGCTGTGGATCAATCAGGTAACAACACAGTATTAAGAATCAAAGGGATGTACACTTTTGAACAGGGTCATTTTTATAAATTCAACTATTTTCTCTTGTGGGCTTTATGTAAACATCTTTTATGTGAAGTATCTTATTCAGGTCAGTACTAAATAAAAGATAATATGCATTTTGTATGATCTCTCATATTTTGTTCAAATAATTAACATTTCGCAGATTCTGAAAGGAGGGGTGTAAACTTTTGTCATTAACTGTATCCCTTTAAGCACCAAATCTGCATGTTAGACATTACTTGTGAGAGATCACGTGACACTTAAGACTGGAGTAATGACGCTGAAAATTCAGCTTTGCATCGCAGGAATAAATTACAATAGAAACTGCAATAATATTTCAAAATATTATTGTTTTTGCTGTATTTTATCAAATAAATGCAGCCTTGGTGAGCATAAGAGACAGATATTTTAAAATGACCACAAACTCTATTAGAGTACAGTTAGATATATAAACCTGAAGAGAATAAATTCTCTGTTACACACATTACTTTTCACAATAAATATTGTCCAAAATTGTCTTAATAAATAACCAGTGAACAGCCTAAAGGCAACGACTAGGAGAAAATTTGTATACACATACACAAAGCACAAATTGTTCTTTCAATATTTCTTTATAAAGTGCAAGGTAAGAGAGATGAACACTTTACCCTGGCACAGCAATGAGCCAAATGCCATGGCTTCCGCTGTGGACCAGTCCAATTTTGTGCCCTCTTCCAGTTTTTGAAGGCGTGCCTGTGACAAATCAATACATTTGTTTAAGCATGTTCAAATCAACTAGACTGTATCAATTCTGTACCTTACTCTAAAGATTCATTCACATAGACAGCATCAATGATTTCATTAAATGGATGTGTATATATATATATATATGCATAAAAGTTAAACCTTTCAACTGTCATGTTGCTTTTTTACGAAATGCTATAAAACAGCACAAAATGGGGGCAAAGATCAAGCGAGGCAGTCTTTCATTACCTGCACGTGAGTCTTTCTCAGGTGACTGTGCAATTGAATCTCCACAGGTATGTCTACTGATTTGGCGCCTACGAACTGCAGCAGGGGCACCGATACGCCTGTGTCCCAGAATGAGACTCTGTTCTGGGGCTCCACCAGGTCTCCCCAGCGCCCCTGGAGGTTGGTGGGCGGAGGGCTGTAGAGGGTCATGTTGTTTAGCCGGTCGTTAAGCATAGCGTAGTAGGTGGTCTTGGTCTGACTGCGCTCTTCCTCCGTCATCAGACCCTCAGAGATGAGCTGGTCAGCATATGAATCTGGGATACTTTTTCTTGACCTAGAGTGGCAATGAAAAAAGGAAAATTACACTTAACATTTTAGAAATATGTTACAAAATAAAGGCTAGTAGAGGTACCCACCTAATAATTTTATACATTGCGGGGTTTGTGAAAAAGGGCTCGTCCAACTCGTTGTGCCCCCATTGGCGGTAACAAAGCAGGTCTACAATAACGTCTTTTCTAAAGCGTCGCTGGTATTCCACGGCCAGCCGGGTCGCCCTGAGGACCTCCTCAGCGTCGTCGCCATTCACATGGATTATTGCACATCCCACCATTTTACCTGAACAGCAACAAAAAATGTGATAGATAATGAAAGTGTGCTCAAATGACATTTGTGAGCAGGGTTATTATAATTTACTAAAACAATAATAATTTTTTTTATTTTAATAAAAATAAGAGTTGACTAAAACAAATGAAAATATTATATAATAATTTTACTTCAGAGAGTTTTCAAGGAAACATTTCTAATTTTTATTTAGCTTAATTTAATGTACGGAAATAACTCAAACTAAAATAAAACTAAAACTATACAGAACTAAAAACAAATATTAAAAAAAAAAAATACAAAAGATGATTAATAAATCATTATTGCAATACTGCTGTACTGTTAAATAAAAAATATATATTAATAATACAAAATTAATAAAAATAATACTAAAATTACAAACACATAAAATGACTAAATCTTTTAACTGAATTTTAAATAAAAACTTAAAATATAAATATAAAAATGAATTTCAATATTAATAAAAAAAAATATTGTATCTGGTGCAAAATTTAGGCATGTGATTGGCTAAGGACAAAAAAGAAATCCTATGTTTTACCTATTTATTATGACAACATAAACAATAATATATTTTAATATTTTTTTAAGTTATAAAAAATAACAACAATAACTTATTCAAATATAAAAAAATTACATTAACAATTATAATTAAAATCATTATTGCAATGTTACTGTACTGTCAAATAAAACAATTATTAATTAATAAATGAATAAAATAATTAAAAAATATATATTTTTAAAAAATAACAAAAAATAAAATGACAAAAAAACCTTAACTACATTTAAAATGAAAATTCCACTATTAATAATAAATATGTATTATTGTATGTCAATGATATTAAAATAACACTGGTGCAGAAATTCAGGCATGTGATCACAAACATTTGTTTTTTACCTATTTAATAACCATATATAAAATGAATACAAATATTTTATAATTTAAATGATAAATAATAATAATAACAACAACAACTTAATATATTATAAAATATTAAAAATTACATTATTAATTATAACATTTAATTTTTTAAATTAAATTAAATAAATCATTATGGCTACTGTTAAATAAAACAATTGTTGTTAATAATAATAATTTAATTTTAATGAATAACAAAAAAAAAACCAATACTAATATTAATGGCTGTTTTAATTTATTTGCTTTCAAATAATTATATCAAATTATTTTGTATTTGCTTTTCAAATAGAGCCTCTCTTTTCTTTTGAAAACCGCAGGGAGACCTTAAAGGTGCAGTGACAGTTACCATTGTTGGGTGAATTTCTACCATAATATAACCACAATACAATTTCCTTATTTGGATGGAATACAATACATTTTTCCAATAATTGGAATCGGACTGAATAACGATAAAAATTGTGACACAAAAAAATAGAAAATAAATAAATAAGTAATAAAATATTAGTCACACCCCTGACAAATACATACCAACATCACTACAGTACAAAGATGATCGGCCCCTCTCTGAGGGAGTGGTGTAGCCCACTTGATTGTTTACGATGAGATGGATGCTTCCACCTACTCTATAATGGGGGAGATTTGACAGGGTGAAGGTCTCTGGCACTATGCCTTGGCCTGAAAACGAAGCATCGCCGTGAACCTGCACAGAACAGATAAAGAACTGTTACATCATAACATCAACACAACTACTATGCATTAGCATAGTGTTTAATGTTGTAATAAGTGAATTTAGAAATCTGCAAACTAAGAGACCTGCAAGCAGATGACTTTGTCTCCTGGTCGTGCATGAGTCTCAGTGGAGTAATCGCCATCCTGTTTGACTTGCTGACGGCCACGGGTCTTTCCTTGCGTCACAGGGTTGATGGCCTCCAGGTGTGAGGGGTTAGGCAGCATAGTTACATGAAGAGGGTGTCCTGCCCCAAAGTCCAGCTCCACTGTGGAGGTCAAATGGGACAGCACATCTCCAATAGAGGGAGAGTTCTCAGGAAACTCGCTGAGACCCCTCATCTTACGGAACATGAGCTGAGAGAGAGAAATAAAGAAGTATTTGGCTCGTCAAAAGCTTAATAATGGCTGCAGGCAAAGACTCAATTAGAATGTTTTCCCAAAATGGGCTGTTACAAAAAAAAAAAAAAAAAAAAACTGACAATCCCTGAAGAATGAGTCTATTTATGTTGAATGAAGAGGTGGAGATCGTGACTCAGAGGATTAGATGTTAAGAAAAATCAAAGGGTGAGGAATTTAATCAAGATTGCGTAACATTATTGACAAGGAAATTCAACAAAGTCATCAATTCCAAACACAATTTCTAAGGACAAGTTCCTGCAAAAATTAATCTGGCAAGTCCAGTCTTTCAAGTTTGCCATCTATATACAGCAAATCTAATAAGATATTTCACATAAAAGACGTTCACATTTAGACCAATTTTTTTTGTGGGCGGAGCCTATCTGGTTGCAAAAAAATGATAGTTTCAAGCAGCAGGCAATGGAAGCAATGGAATAAAAGAATTTTTTTTTTTTTTGTCGGCGCCGATGGCCTTGTGGGCAGCGCGTCGTCATACAGCGCTGTTGCGCTCAGGACGTCCCGTGTTCGAATCCCAATTTGAGAACCTTTCCCTATCCCGCCCCCAGCTAATTTTTACAATTCTGACTTTATTCTTGCAATTCCGAGATTATATCTCACAATTCTGATAATAAAAATAAACTTGCCATTCTCTCTTTTAAGTTTATATCCCACACTTCTGCCTTTTTACCTTCAGAATGGACAAACTCGCGATTGTTAAATCGAGTTAAATCGAGTATAAAATACGAGATATAAACTTAAAATAAGGCAGAATTGTGAGATAAAATAGGTAAATGTAATGTGTTATAGGTATAAACAGTATTTCATGCTGTAACTGTAGAGCTAATATAATGTCCCCTATGAACTGCATTAAACCTAGACCTATTGTTTAAATCAAATTTATGCTTTAAAAGTAGAGTAATTATAGCAGGTTTTTCTGTTTAAACGTCTGCATTTAGCTTCAAATGGCGTTTTTGATGATAGTATTCTATAAATATGATTTTTTAAATCCAAAGGCACAATAATACACAAAATTTTATGTCTTATTCTGCAGATTTATCTTAGTGATAGTTGTTCATGAGTCCCTTGTTTGTCGTGAACAGTTTAACTGCCCACTGCTCTTCAGAAAAATTCTTCAGGTCCAACAAATTCTTTGGTTTTTTAGCATTTTTGTGTATTTGAACCATTTCCAACAATGACTTAGGCTTGCCACGATAGACGGTGTTGACGGTGTTACCGGTTTTAAGACGCAACACCGGTGACATCTCTTTTCCACCGTGACACCGTCCCATTTTTTTTTTTAACTATTCGTTTTTTTATTAAATATTTATTTGAATTGAATGGAAAATATCATTCTAAATAATTTACTTAAGACGAGAGCATGCACTATAATAAAAAACTGAACATAGCTACAATGCGTCATATTTCATTTATCACGTGAGGAGTTCACGAGTTCGCGCTTACATATAATAAACAGCGTAAAAGTTAAGCGTGTTTGGCGTGCTGTCCGGGAGAGGGCTCCGAGCTTGGTAATCATTCCTGAGCCAGGGGCACTCCCCCTGCCAAGGGAGAGGGGTCCGAGCTCGGCATTCGGCCCGAACCCAACAAGCGCTCCTCCGAGCTGAAGGTGAGGAGACAGGAGACGGGGGACGGGGGGCTATTTAAAGGGATTCTCTTTTAGTGCTTGGATATGGAGTGTGATTGCTGATGGTGAATTGGCCGTGTTAATTATCTGTGCGAGCTCCTCCCGAAATTTGTCCGTAAAACATCACAACGAGAGGAGTCGAATTTACAGAAAGAGAATGGCGGCCGAATTAGGGTCAAAAAGCAATGCAAAAGCACCAGTTTGGCAATATTTTGGGTTCAAAGCTTTTTATTTGTAGTTTCGTTGTCGTCCATTCAAACAATTGACGCCGAATTGCCAATTCCCGCAAAACTGAAAGTGAAAGTATAATACGCACGCATTTATAAGCTATTTAAAAGCAGAAAAAAAGAGGAAACCCCCACCCCCACGGTGATACCGGTATTACCGGTGTTGTCACATGTCGATTAACCGGTGGGGAAATTTCCTCATCGTCACAACCCTACAATCACTGTATGATTTCGAGATCTTTTCACACTGAGGACAACTGAGGGACTCATACACAACTATTACAAAAGGTTCAAACGCTCACTGACGGTCCAGAAGGAAAAACCATGCATTAAGAGCTGGGGGTGAAATCTTTTGAACAGAATGAAGATGTGTACATTTATTTATTTATTTTTTGCCTAAATATCATTTTTTTTCCCTTTAGTACTGCCCTTCAGAAGCTGAGTCCCTCAGTTGTCCTCAGTGTGAAAAGATGGATCTCAAAAGCACAGTCATTGTTGGAAAGGGTTCAAATACACAAAAATGCTGAAAAACCAAAGAATGTGTGGGACCTGAAAGATTTTTCTGAAGAACAGTGGGCAGTTTAACTTTTCAGGACAAACAAGGGAGTCATAAATAACTATCACTAAACAAAAAAACATAACTGTGGATCAGTCACAAAGTTTTTGAATGGGGTCATTTTTATAAATTCAACTATTATTTTCTCTTGTGGACTATATGTAAACGTCTTTTATGTGAAATATCTTATTCAGGTCAGTACTAAATAAAAAATAACTTGCATTTTGTATGATCTCTTTTATTTTGGTAAAATAATTAACATTTTGACTTCAACTGTAAGTATTAACCTCTGAGGGGAACTGCAGTAGTCCCGTAAGCAGGTTGAGGCGTCCGCGGTGAGGCATTCCCATGACCACATCTGTCACTCCACTGTACGCCGCAGAGCGAAACACCTCGTAGAAAAATCCCATCATGCTCTCTGCTCCCTCACCTCCATATCGCTTGACCGTGGCAAACTTGGTGGCTAGAAAGTGGTCAAATTCCTTTAAAAAGAAAACACAGGGGACGCACAATTGCTGATGCCAGTGGAATCAAAAGTATAATGATTGACATGCTATTCAAAGTGTAACATTCTGGGGTGTTCAAAAAAAGGGATTAAATAGTTGCGTTACCTGTGATTCAAGCATCAGTTTTGCCAGCTGTCTTCTCTCCTCCGGGGAAAACGCCTCTTTCTTGAGCTCCTCAAACCGGTCTGCAAACCATTCTCTTTCTTGCAAGCTCTGGAGCTGAGTGGTTTCCACTGAGATTCTCCCACAGTATGTGTTCTCCAGATAGGAAACCACTTCTTCGGATGTTGCTTCAGCTTTCCCAAAATGCCGCAATCCTGGAATGAAAACAAATAGAAATGTAAGGGGCTAAATGAACCAAACTAAAAAAAAAAGTAATTTTGTGGTGAATACAACTTAAGCTTTATGAACACATGGCCAGCTGCCACAGTTTGCTGTATTTAACCCTTGTGTGACCTTATGGACATTTTTGTCCATTTCAGTTTTGTTTTTGTTATAAGTGTGTCTGTGTTAATGCCAACTGCATAAATCTTGGCTCAGGTGAGTATTTTTATTGAAATTTTAATATTTCACCCTCATTTCCTTCAAAAAAATAATTTTACCCTCCGTACAAAAAATGCTCACACTCAGGACCTTAAGGACAAAAATGTCCACATTGAAAGCCATTAAAACTGCAATTTTTTAACCCAGGGCCATTTGACTATAAAATGATGCAATGTTTGCTAATAGGCATTCATTCTATCGGCAAGGCTTCAAATTTTACATTTTTACCATTTTTTACTAGATTGTGCCATTTTTTTTTTTTCAAATTTGGCATATAAAAGTAATACTCACTTTTTTGTGTTTTCTGCTTATGCATATTATAGTCTATTATAGAGTCAGTTGGAAAAATAATGCAGCTATAATTGTGTGGATATGTTGGTAAGGATGTTAGAGTGTGGTTTGCATGTGTTTACTGAAATTTTTATGGGTGTAATTAGTTTGAAAGAAATTATATTATACTGGCAATCAAAAGTCCCACTCCATGTATATGAGTCTCACCCTTGGCCGGGTCATAGGGCCATGTGAAAACTAGGAATAAGGTCAAAGAAGGTTAATGAGCTTTGAGGATTTTTCTTTTTCACCCAAACACACATCTTATTCCTTGATTGCACTTTTTCATTTGTTATTGTTTTTGTACAGAGACAAAAGGTGAGCTTGAATTTGATGTAGAAGTTCAGAAGCCCCTAAACACATTGTTTTTGTTTTCACCATAAGAAAATGCTGATTGTGTAGTCGGGTAGATTTTATACAAAGTTTGAGTGTTCGCACAGCAAAACCTATACATATTTGGTGCTTGAGGGCTTGGTCATTTCATTGCTTGCAAGATGAAGAGATGTTACTCAGCAGAGGAAGCTCTGGAGCTAGTGTTGCCCACTGACAGTGAGCATTATGAAAGAAACCAGCTTTTAAAGCATTACAATTCTGAAAATGAATGAATGTTTGGTAATTATGAATAGAAGAGATGCTGATAAAAAACAACAGTCAGTGAAAGTGGAAAAAAATATTAATATATAACATTTCTATAACAGTTTTTTGACATGGACATTTTTGTCCATTATGGCCCTAAGTGTTAGTTTTTTGTTTTTGTTTTTTGTTTTTAATCTGACACTACATAAAAAATATAAATGCCTCAAAATTAATGTTGTTGTTCTTCACTGACACACCCAAGAAGCTAATAAGAAAAAAAAAAAAAAAATTCTGCTTAGCATTTAGTAAATGGAAATTAACTACTATTTTTCATTTTTTCATTAAAAAAAAAAACACCTGTGGCATTATGTTAACAAACCGGCATTTAAAGGGTTACAATTCTGAAAATTAATGACTGTTTGGCATCTATGGATAGAACAGATGCTGGTTAAAAAATCAACATCAGTGAAAGTGGAAAAAAATATTAATAAATCATATTTTTTATGACAGTTTTTGGACATGGACATTTTTGTCCATTTTGCACCTATGTGTATCGCACAAGGGTTAAATGTATTGCCACATCAGCTTCATGTGTCAGAAAAAGATGCTAAATAATAAGTAAAAAATATAATAACATTAATAAAATAAGTAAAACCAATTACAATATTGATATTAAAATAACATTATAAATACTAAGTAGTACTGTAATAAATACAAGAGTGCATTTTAATGTATTTAAGCCTATTGCCTTGTCCCATATAGTCTTAAAATGTAAGTCCATTACTGTAAGCCAAATTTCTGCACAAACCGGACATACCACAATTATTCCTTGTGCTATTAGACATGATAAGACATAGTCCTATGATATACTACATGACTATGTACATGCTGCAAAAACCGTTCAAACACTTTAACCGCCTTGGAACCCGGAACACTCCTTTATATAAGTATTTTCTTCAAAACTAGTAAGAAACGCGCAGAAACTCACCAGTGGTGTTGAGGACCCCATGAACGGCTCCGTTCAACAGGCTAATCTCCGGCACGCTGTCCATCACAGGCGTTTGAGGGAGTAACGGGTTAATTTTAGCTGCTTTGTGTCCATGTGCTCGATAGGCCTCCACCAGTCTCGCCAGCCCGTGATCTGTTTACATGAGACAGCCAGCGAATGCGGCTTGTAATACATTACCACGCTCCATATTTAAAGCATTGCAGATTTTGCTTTGCGCATCTCTAATATATTTTTGCAGGGTTAAGAATACAACGTTACCAACCAGCGACATAAGCATATGTTATGGGTCTTTAAAGCATATACGTAACTTATAGTAAATACAGACATTATTAGAAGCATGTAACAGTTAATGTAAGAACCTTGGTTAAGCGCGGAGATCTGCGGAAGCCGGGTGTCTTTCTCCGGAATATCCCTCGGTCTGAAACCATATACTCCCCTCTGAGTGTGGTATAAACTCGCTAAAAACGGCCGTCTGGCACGGTGCAAAAGTCGATGTAGGTTTATAAGCATAATGCCTGCTGACATGGTAGAAATAAATAACTAGACTCCGTTAAAGCACGAAACAAAGTTTCCCCGATGAGCCACGCATACTAAAGCGCAGCCATAATAAACCACAGAGAGCGGTATCCGATATGTGAATGAATCATTCTTTTGAGTCAAATCTTCTGAGTGAATCAGTCCGGTCTGAACGAAGCGGATAGAATCCGAGTCAACAACTGTGATAAACACGAAAAGTCTAAATGTAACCATAGAATGTAACTCACGAAATTGTTATTTTATCGGTTAAATGTCACAGTTAATGATTAGTTGTTAGAATACTGATTTTTGATTATTATTATACAGTATTATACGGCTGTCAATAAAACGTAGACCTTCAATCACATAAAATAAAGGTTTAAACAACGTTTTTTTTTTTTTGAGGTAAATAACGGACACATTAAAATACAATAAACACCCTTACTGGTAAAATATAACACAAAAACGCCCCAAACTGTGATGTAGGTGCATGTATGTCCTGTCAAGAATCACACGAGGACGTACTGTATATACATAATAGAATAGACTGACGAATCGATCTTTTGGACCGGTTGTTCGAAATGAACTGTTCAAAAGAACCGATTCGCCACAGTGAGTCGAACAGAGCATCACTAATGCACTGTGGCAGGTGGGAGGTGATGATTTGCTTATCGCCTATTGGCTGGAATTGAGGCTTTGGTTTGTAAGAGGGTTTGGATAGGTTTATGCCTTAGCAGAATATGTTTCGTATTTAGGAAATTTCCAGACACGTACGTGTTTGTGAAGTGAGAAATGTTTCTAAGAAGTTGAGGGCATTTATAGTTTGACGAAGAGTGTTTATTGGTGATTCTGACTTTCATAAGGACATCTGCACAAACAGCTACAGTTGCAACAGGTGTCTATTGCGAAACTATGTTTTATGGAATTTAAACGGGAAGTTACAGTAGCAAGGTGGGAACATATACCTCAGGAAAAAAAAAAGTTATTTTTATATATAGTTTATATCTCCCAGGAACATTTACTTAAAGGTCAGCAGCTAAATTTTGTTATAAAATCTATTAGAACACTACAGAGTCTAACATAAAAAATAAAGTAAAATAATAATAATAATAATAAAAAACAAATATATATTATACTTTTTTAATTATTATTATTTGTTCAAATGTTATTGATATTTGGTGTTTCAATAAGATTACAAACACTTTGCTTCCACCTATAGGCAGACATAAGCATTGCAATTGCGTTATAAATAGCACACTGAATTCTTATTTAAATAATTATCTTATCTCTAAACCGAAGCCGCTTATATATTAGTCCATTTAGATCTCTATCAACATCTAAAAATCTATTTTAATGAAATTTCTACAATTGCACTGGTTCCACTTGAGGGCTAGTGTATGTGGTCCCCAAACAGCTTAAAGCTTCTCTAATGGAAAAATAAAAGCTTTACTCATTAATATATGAATTTTGAATTGCCCGGCACAGTGAGTTTGCAAGACGTCTCTGATATTTCATATGCATGTATTATTTCTCTTTCATAGGTCTGTGGTTGAGAGGCAGGCAGTACACGAACGTCCCCAAAATGAAACAAATCACCACCTCCCTAGTCCTCCTTCCAAACGTACACGGTCATACACACCTCCCAGGCAAATGTGCTCTGATTTTAGTCGTGCATCTCTTCCTCATCGCCACATTGTCCTTTAAAAATGGACCCGGAGCAGTTCACAAGCTGAGCTCCGGCATAAACACAAGGTTACCTGCTGCTCAGACAAATAGGACACAGTATGCATGACAAGCTGTTTTAGCATTTATTCCATAAAAACTAACTAGTGTCTGTTGTTATGTTACTAGTAGTTATCTCATTAGATACTAGTGTATTTTGTCACAAACTAATCACTATTTATCAAAGCCTACTTCTATCACAGAATTAAAAAATCAGTAATTGTGACATTTTATCTTCAGAATTCTACATTTATATCTTTATAATTTAGATTTAGATTTTTATTCTGAATTCCCACTTCATGGCACAATTTATTTATTTTATTTTCCGTCAATGAATAAAAAATAAAAAAGGTAATTGAGAATTTTGCAATTGTGAGTTTATATCTTACAACTTTTTTCTCAGAATATAAACTCACAACAAGAAAAAAAAGTTACAAATTGTGCTTTATTTTTTTTGTCTCTTTTCGTTTGTCTCACAATTGTCTCACAACTTTTTTGTGCAGTTGTGAGGTTATGTCTCACAATTTTTTTTTCTCAGAATTGCAAGAAAAAAGTCAGAATGTGCAATTAATCTTAAATTTTTTTTTATTCTGTAACGGAAATAAGCTTCCTTATTTCAAACTTTCGAAGTTTATATTTTGCAATTTAAAGAAAAAAGCTGTAAACTCACAATTGCAGGAAAAAATAAATAACTTATTTAATTATTATTTTTTAAATTTTGTGGCAGAAATAAGCTTTCTTATTTCAAACTTTCGAAGTTTATATCTCGCAATTTAATGGAAAATAATGGAATAATGGAAAGTTATAAAGTCACAATTGCAGGGGAAAAAAGTCAAAATTGTGAATTAAAAAAATCGATTTTTTTTTTTTTTTAATTCTGTGGCGGAAATAAGCCACAAAAGTGTTAGCAAAAAAATCAGAATTAACTTTTTTATTTATTTATTTTTTTAATTCTTTGGTGAAAATAAGCTTCCTTATTTTAAACTTTCTCCCCCGGTTTCATAGACAAGGCTTAAGCCTAGTCCTAGACTAAAATGTAAGTCTGAGCTGTTTCAACTGAAACAAAATTGCACTGATTGATCTTAAAATATATCAGTGCCTTTGTTTTGTCTCAAGATGCACACCAGTAATGTTTTTTTCTAAGCATGTTTATAAAAATGACTTAAATGTCCTAATTGAACTATGGCCTAATCCTGGTTTAGTCTAAGCCCTGTCTGTGAAACCGGGCTTCTAAGTTTATACAGTATCTCCCAATTAAAAAAAATGGAATTGTAAGCTATAAACTCACAATTGCAGGAAAAAAAGCCAAAATTGTGAATAAAAAAAAAAAAATTCAATAAACTTTCACATTTATTTTTTATTTTGTGGCAGAGATAAGCTTCTTTATTTCAAACTTTAAAGTTTATGTCTTTAAAATTTTTTATTTTAAACTATAAACTCACAATTGCAGGGAAAAAAGTCAAAATTGTGAGTTAATTTTTTTTTTTTTTAATTCTGTGGTGGAAATAAGCTTCCTTATTTCAAACTTTCGAGGTTTATATCTCGTAATTTAAAGAAGAAAAAAAATGAATTGTAAGCTATAAACTTACAATTGCAGGAAAAATGTCAAAATGGCAAAATTGTGAGTTTAAAAAAAAAATCACACTTTTCGAAATAAGCTTCCTTATTTCAAACTTTCGAAGTTAATATCTCATAATTTAAAGAAGAAAAGAAAAACCCGGAATTGTAAGCTATAAACTTACAATTGCAGGAAAAATGTCAAAATGGCAAAATTGTGAGTTTAAAAAAAAAATCACACTTTTCGAAATAAGCTTCCTTATTTCAAACTTCCAAAGTTTCTATCTCACAATTTAAAGAAAAATGAAATGGAATTGTAAGCTATAAACTCAGAATTACAGGAAAAAGTCAAAATAGTGAGTTTAAAAATCTCAATTAACTTTTACATTTTTTTTGTGGTGTATATAGGCTTCCAAAACTATTCCTATGGAATTAGTTTTCAAATATTCATTCAATTCAGATTTTGTATTCCAATGGTTGCTGGTATTTATTCCAGTTATAGTACTAGTATTTATTTTTTAATAATAACTATTCCACTTTCCAATTTACTACTTATTAGATTAGATTTTAAGTAGGCTACATTAGTTCTAGTACACATACAACCTACTAGGCTATTTACTTAAGTATTTACGTTTATTACAGCTATTAGCCACTAAATTACAATCGTTTGAGTAGTTGTTAAATATAAGATGTTTTTGAAGGACAAAGAATTCATTGCACAGTGATATATTCATCAAGTAGCGCCAGCAACATAATACATAGTAGTTAATTTTAAGCACTACGCGTTAAAACGGCTTGCCATACAGCGTGTCTTCCAACCCGATAACATGTTGCGTTTTTGTTTGCGTGGAAACACATTTTAGACTGAGCTCTGCTCCTGTGAATGAAAGACCCTCCCTTGTTGCTGCGACGCCTGCTTCTTCAGACCGTCATCACAAGCGATCCGCTTCAATGGGACTTCGGGCTATTCAAAGCACAATCGATTGAGCATACCTTTTTGAAGGCCACTAGAATTGCTGAAGGCAAGGTCTGCTCGTCTGTTCGTTCTCTGTGCGTTTTTTGTTCAGGGGAAGCTGTAACACAATAGGCACACTGGAGTTATGAAGGCTCGACGGATGACTGGCGCTGTCCGTTCAGCACCACCTTGCGCCCAATGACACTATAAAAAAACCAGCCTGACACCCTCAAACCCGAGTCGGGGGGTCAGGATATTGGGTATTGGAGGGAAAACGCGTTCGCGTCTTACGTTAGAAGTCATTCAGGTGCGTGAAGGGTTCTGGATTTCTATTGTTGGCATGGACACTTCGAGGCGCACCTGGCACGATCGTAAACACGTTTGAATTTTCTGAACATGGGTCCCAGCGGTGTGATGACGGTCCATGGGTTGGAGATATGACTAGAGAGGTACGCGATGGGCCAAGGGGACGACAAGGATCGCATCGTGATCAACGTCGGAGGAATCAAGCACCAGACCTACCGAAGCACCCTGCGCACCCTGCCCGGCACTCGACTCTCCTGGCTGGCGGAGCCCGACGCGCCCAGTAACTTCGATTACGATGCGAACATCGGGGAGTTTTTCTTCGACCGTCACCCCGGCGTTTTCGCCCACATTCTTAACTATTACCGCACGGGCAAGCTGCATTGCCCGGCGGACGTGTGCGGACCTTTATATGAGGAGGAGCTGGCGTTTTGGGGGATCGACGAGACGGACGTGGAACCGTGTTGTTGGATGACCTACCGGCAGCATCGAGAGGCGGAGGAGGCTTTGGACAGCTTCGCCGGAGGTGCTCTCGATCTCGGACATGAGGACCCGGAGCCTGAGGGGGTGGCTGAGGCAGCCGAGGGGGATGAGGGTGTCGAGATGACCCGGAGACTGGCGCAAGGCGACTCGCCTGATAACAGGTCGGGGCGCTGGAGCAGATGGCAGAAGAAGACTTGGGCGCTCTTTGAGGACCCCTATTCCTCAAAATACGCACGGGTGAGTTCACTGAGAAATGCTATTGTTACTTCAAGGATGAAAAGTGCCCCAAACCCGTTTAAAACCAACTTACAGACCAGCTGGAGACCGTTTGCAGATTAACTGAGGGTCAAATGATCCTAATGAGCCCATCGGTGACGCTTGATTTTGATTGATCATTTGATTTTGATTGAGCAGTGATAAATACATCCATGTCAACTGGGTCATTCCACAAAAACAATGTCTTTTTTGAAAGACGATTTTTGTTTAAAAGAAAAAAGTAGCTACAATTTCTGTAAGATTTGAAACATTCAGTCAAAAGAGAAACGACTAAGTGAAGCTAAACCTAGTAGTTTTTTGTAGAGTTGAATATAATGCCTGTTTTAGTTTTTACAGTTTTATAATTCATTTAGCAATAACTTGCCTTGTGGTGCTCAAGGTGAATATATTTGTTAAAATGTTTTTGAAAAAAAAAAAAAAAAAAAGTAGTATATGTATATAAAATGTAATATTATTCTTTATTCATGAAAACATATTTTTCTTTAAACATGCAAATATTTAAGTATATTATTTATTTATTGGAATAGGCTAAAAACATCACAAAATGTAGTTATTTTAAAATATAATTTAACTATTTTTAATATAATAAAATATATAAAAAATGTGTGTAAAAATGTTTTTGTACAAAATATTATACATATAGTATAAGCTATATAAATATAAAATATAACATTACTCTTTAAATAATTTTAAACATGAACTATTTAAGTAGATTATTTATGTATTGAAGTATACATATATATATATATATATATAGAGAGAGAGAGAGAGAGAGAGATTATAAACTATAGTACAGTATATGTATATTAAATATAATATTATTCTTCATATATATTATAAAACATTAAAAAAATTAAGTATATTATTTATTTATTTATATAGGCTAAAAATACATCCTTAGAGAAATTAAGAGGAAAAGAAATTGTAAATAAATTATATGTATATCAAATATATATATATATATATATATATATATATATATATATTTTTTTTTTTTGATTGCCCCAATCGACAGCCTCTAGGTGACCACATCCCACAATTCTGGGTGACCTTGAAATAATACCCACCTTCTCTTTTGTGAGATAAAAGAAGCCATGAGAAGGAGCCACAAATGTTGTCATGCACTGCCATGATTTTTTGATATAAAATAACTCCGTATCTTAGTGATTCACAACCAGAGTGCACCTTAGTTGTGTTGTCTCCTCTGCCTGATGAAGGTTATCAAGCTCCTACAATTTGCTGACTGACTAGGGCTTGAAAATAAAGACTGCTCACATCCTTGCTTGTCCACACAGATCATGTTTTGTTCAGGAGCACGCTGCCACTTACTGCAGCTCGCCTGTTTTGATGTGTGCCAAGCAGCCCCCTCAACCCCTCACTCACAAACTCAAAAGATGCACTCGCATAAAGTATTTAAAGGCAGTTGTGCTGTAAAAGACACACTCTCCTTGAGATTTTATGGCCATTTTATTAGCTCATTTCAAATGTCAGCTCTTTGCCCTCAGCAGGAACCCTATAAGCTCTTAATCGGAGATGAACGCCATCCCAGCATTTTCACGAGTTTTGGCAGACAGGTTAAAACAGGTCATCCACTGACTCTAGCCTAATGCTTTGGCACTGGCGGAGCAGGGGATGGACGTCCTCCAAGATCCAAGAGAGCAGATTGTAGAAAAACTCTTGTACAATGGTGGCCAAAAGTACTGCGTAATATTGTGAAATATTATTACAATTTCAGACAACTGTTTTCAATTTGAATATATTTTAAAATGTAATTTATTCCTCAAAATAAATAATTTTCAGCATCATTACTCCAGTTTAGTGTCACATGATCGTTCAGAAATCATCCTAATATGCTATATTTGCTGCTGGTACTCAATTATTAATAACGGTTCTCATTATTATCAATGAAAACAGTTTTTGCTGCTTAATATGTAAATTTTTTCAGGATTCTTCAGTTCATTGAACTGCATAAACTTTTGTCCGCCAATGTAGATAGAGTTTGAGTAGGTTTTGAATGCAGATGACGTGTCTAAACAAGTAAATTGTAGGTACGACTGGTTTTCTAGAAGGAAATGTATTATTCATTTGGCTATGGGCTGCTCTGCCAGGAGCCAGGCTGTCCGACACTGTCTGTCATAGCAAAGAGCTGCTGGAGCTGAGGAAAAGTGGCCCGGCTCCTGGCAGCGCCACAGAGAAACATGAACCATGCTGCCTGATAGCAAATCAAGCAGTAATGGGTTGATGAAGTCCGCTTATGGACATCGACCGCAGCCAGGATTTGTGATTTCAATAATCCGCACGACTTGTTTTTCTTACACAGTCTAAGCAATCGCTGATGCGTGATGGGAAAGTTGGGTTTCGCCATTAAATATGCAGTTCCGGATTATTTTTACCACGTTTTCTAAACGCAGCGCCCTCTCTGCTTCTCAAGCAGAGGTGGTTGGAAAAAATACATTCATTTCGGATGAATGAAGTAAGATGTTGGAGTCATGGCTAGACTCCATGTGCAGAGGTGGTGCAGTCAACCTTGTGAACTGCATTCACTAGATTTTCTGAGTCAAGGCAATTCAATTGTTTTGAGTTATTTTTAGGTCACCTCCATCGGGATGAGTATCTTAATTACATTAGAACTTGACAACTCGATTACCTGCTGTGATCACAGATGACATCTTTCTTTATCAGTATCTAAACTAAAAGCTCAGAAGCCTGGGAGGGAATGCTTTTTGTATAGATAAGCAAAAGCTTTAGGCTTCTTAGAGGTAGAAACTGACAATCAAGAGCAAGAATTATTGAGGTTTTGTTAGTTTTTTAAATAAAATGCCAACCTGATCTCAAGACGAACTCTAACATTTTGTGACGTTTTAAAATAACGTAGAAAAGTAAAAAAAAAAAAAAAAAGTTTATGAGATTAAAGTCGTAATATTTCGAGAATAAAGTCGAAATTATGACAATAAAGTTGAAATATTATGAGAATAAAGTCAAAATATTTTGAGAATAAAGTCAAAATATTATGAGAATAAATTCGAAATACTACGAGAATAAATTCGAAATACTACAAGAATAAAGTTGAAATACTACGAGAATAAAGTTGAAATGTTTAGAGAATAAAGTCAAAATGTTTCAAGAATTAAAAAAACTAA
Organism: Garra rufa; assembly: GCF_049309525.1. Taxonomy (NCBI): domain Eukaryota; kingdom Metazoa; phylum Chordata; class Actinopteri; order Cypriniformes; family Cyprinidae; genus Garra; species Garra rufa. The sequence continues at coordinate 11,197,857 of NC_133385.1, forward strand.
AATTAACAGATTAAAGTCATAATATTTCAAGAATAAAGTCGAAATTACGAGAATAAAGTTGAAATATTATGAGAATAAAGTCAAAATATTTTGAAAATTAAAGTTGAAATATTTTGAGAATAAAGTCGAAATATTACAACAATAAATTCGAAATACTACAAGAATACAGTCGAAATAATACAAGAATAAATTAGAAATGCTACAAGAATAAAGTTGAAATGTTTCGAGAATAAAGTCAAAATGTTTCAAGAATTAAAAAAAAATAAAATTAACAGATTAAAGTCATAATATTTCAAGAATAAAGTCGAAATTACGAAAATAAAGTCGAAATATTACGAGAATAAAGTCCAAATATTTTGAAAATTAAAGTCGAAATATTTTAAGAATAAATTCGAAATATTACGAGAATAAATTAGAAATACTACGAGAATGTTTCAAGAATTAAAAAAAAAACTAAAATTACAAGATTAAAGTCAAAATATTTTGAAAATTAAAGTCGAAATATTTTAAGAATAAAGTCGAAATACTATGAGATTAAATTCGAAATACTACGAGAATAAAGTTTAAATGTTTCAAGAATAAAGTTGAAATTACGAGAATAAAGTTGAAATGTTTCGAGAATAAAGTCAAAATGTTTCGAGAATTTAAATCATAGAAATTAAAGTTATAATATTTTGAGGGAGTAGCCTATATTGCGCATACAAAGGCCCAGATTGAGAGCACCTAGAGAAGTTGTTTCACATTTTGACTTTATTTTTATAATTTCAACTGTATTTTTGAAATATTTCCACTTTATACCTGTAATAATTTGACTTTATTCTGGTCATTTCAACTTTATTTTGAAATATTTTGACTTTATTCTTGTAATTTTGTCTTTATTCTTGAAATATTTTGACTTTATTCTCATAGTATCAATTTTATTCTCGAAATATTATGACCTTAATCTGGTAATCTTAGATTTGTTTTTATTTTTTAAATGCCGTCGCACAAATGTGACATAAAAGCGCAATCGCAAACATGCCCTTTAGCTTGTTTTCTGATTTCTCATCTTTCAGCTCTTTCATCGTGAGTAATTTTTTTTTACTGGATTCGTACCCAAGGATTTCACATCCTAAATCCAATTCCGTGCTAGCTGAGCTATCAAGCAAGCTTGTTTTGAAAACAAAACATATGGAGCCAATCATAACTGTACGAAAAATGATAACAAGTGCTCACTGTTTTACCGCCTCTAGTGTTCATTTCAATTGGAAACTGCAGTGATATGTACTTATTGGTACATATTTTGTGTTGCGAAGTTCCCATTAGATTAGAAGATCAAGTAGCAACAAGCATATTTAGGCCATTTTGTCATCTTTGTGGTTCGATGCACTAAAACAGATTGATAGATGGTGTTTGAGCTAATTGTTGCAAACTTGCCATTGGCTCTGATTTCAAAATGATGATGCACCAGTACTGTACCTCAGTACAGGATCAGGTGAAAGTGTGATTTTGTCTTAGTTGCATGTTTTTTGTAATATAACAGGAAATAGGATCATTTTGAATAGGGGTATCCTGTTGTGTTCTGATGTTTGCTAGTTTGTACTTTGCATTACAAACAACAGATGCCACTCTGCGGTTGATAATGTGTCCTGTCGTTCTCCTACGGTAATGCCTGGGAGGGTGTGAATGACACAAAACCGGTCAGGAACATGTCCAGGTCATTTTTAACCCCCAAAATCAAAAATGAGAAACAATACATTTAATTTTATAAGAGATAGTTCACCCAAAAATGAAAATTCTGTCATTAATTACTCACCCTCATGTTGTTCCAAACCCATCTTCAGAACACAAAATAAGATATTTTTGATTCAATATGAGAGCTTTGACCCTGCATAGACAGCAACGCAACTACCATGTTCAAGGCCCAAAAAGGTAGTAAGAACATTGTTAAAATAGTCCATGTGACATCAGTGTTTCAACCGTAATGTTATTAAGTTATGAGAATACTTTTTGTTCACAAAGAAGACAAAATAACAAATTTATTCAATATCTTCTAATCCGTGTCAGTCTTTAAGAATTAAAAATTCTTAATTTGTGTTCTGAAGATGAACAAAGGTATTAACGGTTTGGAAGGAGGGTGAGTAATTAATGACAAAATTTTCATTTTTGGGTGAACTATCCCTTTAAGACAGATGATAACTTCTTTTTAGGGAAACGTAAACTATGGAACCCTGTTTCCGCCACTGAATAAGAAATAAAAAAGGTTATTGCCACTTTATCTTACAATTCTGACTTTTTTCTCAGAATTGCGAAATATAAACTCGCTATTGTGAGTTATAAAGTCAGAATTTTGAGATATAAACTTGCAATTGCGAGAAAAAAAAGTCAGAATTGTGAGAAAAAAACGTCGCAACTGCGAGGTATAAAGTTAGAATTGTGGGATATAACCTCACTATTGCAAGTTTACATCTCACAATTCTGACTTTATACCTCGCAGTTGCGACGTTTTTTCTCACAATTCTGACTTTTTTTCTCGCAATTGCAAGTTTATATCTCAAAATTCTGACTTTATAACTCACAATAGCGAGTTTATATTTCGCAATTCTGGGAAAAAAGTCAGAATTCAGAATTGTGAGACATAAACTCACAATTGTGAGTTATAAATGTCCAGTTCTGAGGAAAAAAAAATAACATGTTCACAGAATTGCAAGTTTACATCTCGTAATTCTGACTTTTTTTCTCGGAATTGTAAGATATAAGCTTAGAATTGCAAGTTATAAAGTCGTAATTCTGTGAATGTCTTTTTTTTCTCCTCAGAACTAGACTTCATAACTCACAATTGTGAGTCTATATCTCACAATTCTGAATTTATATCTCACAATTCTGACATTATAATTTGCTATTCTAAGTTTATATCTAACAATTCTGAGATAAAAAGTCACAATTGCGAGGTATAAGAGATATAAACTCGCAATTCTGTTAACATATCAGTTCAGAACTGGAACTGAACTTTATAACTCATAATTGTGAGTCTATATCTCACAATAGTGAGTCTATGAATCTATGAATCTATATCTCACCATTGCAACTTTATAACTCGCAATGGTGGTTATATTCCACAATTCTGAATTTATATCTCGCAATTCTGACATTATAACTCGCAATTCTAAGTTTATATCTTACAATTCTGAGAAAAAAAGTCGCAATTGCGAGTTATAAGAGATATAAGCTCGCAATTCTGTGAACATAGCAGTTCAGAACTGGAACTGGACTTTATAACTCGCAATGGTGAGGTTAAATTCCACAATTCTGAATTTATATCTCACAATTCTGACTTTATAACTCGCAATTCTGTGAAAATAGTTCAGAACTGGAACTGGACTTTAAAACTCGCAATGGTGAGGTTATATCCCACAATTCTGAATTTATATCTCGCAATTCTGACTTTATAACTCGCAATTCTAAGTTTAAATCTTACAATTCTGAGAAAAAAAGTCAGAATTGTGAGATAAAAAGTCGTAATTGTGAGGTATAAGATATATAAACTCGCAATTCTGTTAACAAATCAGTTCAGAACTGGAACTGGACTTTAAAACTCGCAATGGTGAGGTTATATCTGTCATGTATCTGGTCTTCCCTGTCATCATAAACTCTTGCACCACACTTCATGGACTTCATTCCCCATAAGCCACTGCACTAATCTCTGCATTCACCTGGCCCTTGTTTCTCACTGCTCTGATTAGTTCTCACAGCTGCACCTCATCACTCTGACTGCATTTAAGCCACTCACACACACAGCCACCTTGCGAAGTCTTATTGTTCCATTTGGTCGTAATTCTAAGCGTTTATCTCAGTGTTGGTTTATCAGTGTATGACTCTGGACTGTGTACCCCGTTGATGATTCCTGCTTCCTGCCATTGCGACCATTGCATGTCTATCGAACTGTTTCCCGGATTACCTACGTTGTTCCTGTTTTCTGGTGATTATTCTTGCCTGTCGACACTTCTCAATAAAGCCTTGCAAATGGATCCGCACGTCTCTGACTCCTCCTTGTGACAGAAGACTTCGCCACACCCGGATCCAGCGGCTTTATTCGTCAGCAGAACGACCACCCAAGAATGGAGCTATCAGGAAGTCTGTCCGATCCCGTGAGTCTACTCTGCTCCATTTTTCAAGATGGCCGTCCCATCGAGCATTATGTGGAGAGATTCCTTGCTTATAGTCACCTGGCACCTTGCGATGAAACTATGCTTAAAGAATGTTTTTGGAGCGGATTGGACACAGATATCAGTTTGAGCTTACCTGAGGAAGACCCCAGTTGGAGCCTCACACGGTTTATTGACTTTGTGTTGTTGCACTGTGGATCTCCGTACACTGTGGGAGTACTATCTAAGCCTGCTCACCAGTCAGCTGTCCTTCAAGAGCCCATTCACAATATGGCTGCCTTTCCAGAATCTGCCCACGGGATGACTATTCTTCCTGAGTCTGCGTTCAAGATGATCACCCAATTGGACCCAGCTCACAAGAAGTCTACCACGCCAGAGCCTGCTGGAAAAATGGCCTATCCGAGGTTAATTTCTAGCGTGGAGGACCCACCGCTGCTGTCGGCTCGAGCAGCTGGTCTCCCAACCAGCCTTCCAGAATCTCCGCTGGTTCAGCTCAGCCTTCCAGAGTCTCCGCTGGTTCCGCCCAGCCTTCCAAAGTCTCGACTGGTCCTGCCCGACCTTCCAGAGTCTCGACTGGTTCCGCCCAGCCTTCCAGAGTCTCCGCTGGTTCCGCCCAGCCTTCCAGAGTCTCCGCTGGTTCCGCCCAGCCTTCCAGAGTCTCCACTGGTCCCGCCCGGCCTTCCAGAGTCTCCGCTGGTCCCGCCCAGCCTTCCAGAGTCTCCGCTGGTTCCGCCCAGCCTTCCAGAGTCTCCGCTGGTTCCGCCCAGCCTTCCAGAGTCTCCACTGGTCCCGCCCGGCCTTCCAGAGTCTCCGCTGGTCCCGCCCAGCCTTCCAGAGTCTCCGCTGGTCCCGCCCAGCCTTCCAGAGTCTCCGCTGGTCCCGCCCAGCCTTCCAGAGTCTCCGTTGGTCCCGCCCAGCCTTCCAGAGTCTCCGCTGGTCCCGCCCAGCCTTCCAGAGTCTCCGTTGGTCCCGCCCAGCCTTCCAGAGTCTCCGCTGGTCCCGCCCAGCCTTCCAGAATCTCCGCTGGTCCCGCCCAGCCTTCCAGAATCTCCGCTGGTTCCATCCAGCCGTCCTGAGGTTCTTGTCTGCCCGGTTCTGGTCACGGAGGCCATGCATGGACTGTGTGGTTTCCCACCCACCCTCCCTGCTGCTCCAGTCTCGCCACCTCTGTCTCCTGACAGTCCCTCTACTCATCCACATCCCACTTTCGTGGCAGAGGACTTGCCGTGGGACTGCCAGTCGCCATCGGTGTCCAGACTGAAGGACCCCTCACCATCACCTCCAGTCTCAGATTCCTGGACTCCACCTCGGCCCTCCGACCCTGCGGCTCCACCCCGGCTCTGTGCTCCCTCGTCTCCGTTGTCGGCCGTCGGCCCACCAGCTCCTCCGGGCTCCATCGTCTCTCCGGCTCCGCCCCGGTCAGTCGTCGCCCCACCTTCGCCTCTGGACTCTACTCCTCCGGCTGCGCCTCGTCACTCCGTCCTGCCGGCTCTGTGGACCTCCTCCCTCCCGTGGGCACAGCCTCGATCCTCTGTCACTCCGGCTCCGCTGCGTACCTCCGGACCTCCATCTCCGCCGGGGTCGCCAGAGCCTTGGGTTCCGCCGTGGCCCTCCGGATCCTCTGTGTCGCCCAGGACCATCGACTCTCCGGTTCCGCCTCGGGCTCCACCGGCTCCACCTCCGTCGGTCGGACCCATGCAGGAGCCAACCCTTCCTCCACCATGGCTTCTCCCTCCGTCGGCTCCGCCTCATTGCGTGGTTCCAGTACCACTACATGGACCTGGCCCTCCATCTCTCCCCCTGTTCCGCCTCCGCTCCACCACCCTCAAGATTGTATAGGTGGTTAGAGCGTCTGGAAGCCGCTCCTTGTGGAGGGGCTCTGTCATGTATCTGGTCTTCCCTGTCATCATAAACTCTTGCACCACACTTCATGGACTTCATTCCCCATAAGCCACTGCACTAATCTCTGCATTCACCTGGCCCTTGTTTCTCACTGCTCTGATTAGTTCTCACAGCTGCACCTCATCACTCTGACTGCATTTAAGCCACTCACACACACAGCCACCTTGCGAAGTCTTATTGTTCCATTTGGTCGTAATTCTAAGCGTTTATCTCAGTGTTGGTTTATCAGTGTATGACTCTGGACTGTGTACCCCGTTGATGATTCCTGCTTCCTGCCATTGCATGTCTATCGAACTGTTTCCCGGATTACCTACGTTGTTCCTGTTTTCTGGTGATTATTCTGGCCTGTTGACGATTCTAATAAATGCTGCAAATGGATCCGCACGTCTCTGACTCCTCCCTGTGACAATATCCCACAATTCTGAATTTATATCTCGCAATTCTGACTTTATAACTCGCAATTCTAAGTTTATATCTTACAATTCTGAGAAAAAAAGTCAGAATTGCGAGATGTAAACTCGCAATTGCGAAAAAAAATCTGAATTGTTAGACAAAGTCGCAATAACCTTTTTTATTTTTTATTCAGTGGCAGAAATGGGCTTCCATAATAAACCAACCATACACTGTGCTATAAATATAAGCAAACACTCTTTGCCAAACAGGAAGTGAACAGACGATCAGTTCAGACTCTGTCTGCATGCATGTAGACTTGTCCAGACTTGTCCTCACAGTAATTATCAAGCTGCACGTCATTCATTAGTCTGCCCGGTTGGGGTGAGTGAGTGAGTATGTTTAATGAGAACATCTAATTTCTCAACTTCATCAGCATCACAGCAACACATCAGTTCATCATACACAAACACACACTTGCGCGCAGAATGAATCAGCGTCGGGCCGCCCACCGACTAATACAGTTACCAGCACTTTAAGTGAGTTTCAACATTCCCAGCACTGCGGCTTGCACGTTTTTTCAAGGGCTGAAAAATTAAAATGGGCTCTTTAACTCCTATTAAACAGCTGCAAATGATGACGCTTTAGAACGACCGTCAATATGTCTGCAGCCAACGTCCCTATGGGTGTGATAAAGCACTAGATACTGAATGATAGAGTGCCAGAAAGTTTCTTGAGACTATTAATGTTCATTAGGAGACTGCAAGAGATCATGGTTTGGCTGGTGAGCTTAGTTGCATTAGCCCCTGCTGGTAGATGCCGTAACTATGCCATCTGGACTCGAAAAAGGATTTTCTCCTTTAATTTTTACCTCCAATTAATTTTTGGTGTAAAATGTGGCCTGGACATATTTTTCTGAACCAGGATTAAAGAGATAATTTACCCAAAAATGAAAATTCTTCGGAATATAAATTATGACTTTCAGACCTTGCATAGACAGCAACACAACTATCACATTCAATGGCAAGAAAAGATGTAAAGACATCATTAAAACAGTGCATGTGATATCCATAATGTTATAAAGCTACGAGTTCTTAAGAGTACCACAAGAAAAGTATTGTAGTAGCTTCATAAAATTACAGTTGAACCACTGATGTCACATGGACTATTTTATCGATGTCCTTACTACCTTTCTGGGCCTTGAACGTGCTAGTAACATTGCTGTCTATGCAGAGTCAGAAAGCTCTCGGATTTCATCAAAAATATCTTAATTTGTGTTCTTACAGGTTTGGAACGACATGCTGAATCTATTCCTTTAAAGTAGCCAGTGTGTCAGTCTTTGACACTCATTTTGGTGTAAAATGTGGCCTGGACATATGTTTCTGAGTTTTGAGTTGGATAGAGTTTAAGTTGGATGGAGTTTAATGGAGTTTTCTCTATTGATGACCATTCAAAACAAGTAGATGTGTTTGTGTAAACTGTAAAGGGATAAAACATAAAATTGGCTGTCACTTCAAGTCATCAGTGTTTCATGGGAGGGCAAAGGGGGAGAAACGGATCATGTTGTGTCCCCTGAGATCAAGAGGATCAAGCTGTTCTTGTGTTTATCTTGATCAATGGGAGAGTGAGGATAAAACGTTCTCGTGGATCAAACTTTTCCCTTTTGGGATTTGCAAGGTCGTGAGAATGTGCTTTCGCCCTCAGTTTGAGGAGAACGCAAGTGATTCAGCAGTTGAAAGAGATTTTTTGAAGGTGATTTGATATTTTGGACGAAGGGAGTTTGGTGAGGGAGAAAAAAGCAATGATGATGTAATCCGTGTCTTACCTTGATGAATTATTAACCGCTTTTTTGCCGCCCCAGTCGGTTCACTGTCCATCCAATGCATATTTGATACAAAACTGAAAAGAATTTGTCAAAACCTTAAGTTCCAGGTACAATGGCACGCAAAAAGATATTGAGAAAGTACTGGCACTGTTTGCAGACAGGTTTGTAAAACACAAAAATGATCCTCCTTGACAGCCATACTGTAGAACAAATGCTAGCATAGTATTATTGATTATTCTTTGTAAAGAGACATTTTCATTGAGAAGTGTAGCACTGCCATGTTAAATCATTCCTATGCTGTGCGTCATCTTCCGAGCATCATTAGGATATCAAGTCGTATCCCACATCCGTCTTTAAATGAATCAGAGCGTAATTATTTTGGAGCTGTAGGAAATTATGTCAGGACAAGAAGGTGTGATGTGAAACGTTTTATCGGCCTTCCAAAATCAAATCGGGCACCGTTAACATCTACAAGAGGAAATTCAAATATTTGCACTTTTTTACCATCAGAATATATGGGCTTTGTTCGAATGCTCATGCTTTTTGCTGCCAGATAGAGTTCCTTCTATTCTATAACTCACCAGCTTTTTCTACAGGTCAAAGTGATTTTAATGATTGGTGAAAAGCTGTTATTTATGTGTGTCTTTGTGAGTATGCGCTCATAGGCTTCTCCAGACAAAATGCTTCTCCTCCCTACAAACACAGGAAATGAGGCACATCTAGGGAATAGTGTCTGTTAGACTAAGCACTGGCTGACCCAGATATAAACCGCCGGTGGAAGGAGAATTTATGTGATAGAATGAACCGAAGAACTGAGAGGTGTTGGTAGTCGTCAGAACCAGAGACAGATCGGAGTAGAGAAAACATGGTATATGAGCAAACAACATTGTTGTTTGATACTAGCTTGCATATTGTAAATGCATATGGTTGTGTGAATGAAAAACGTTTGTAATCGTTTTTGGTTCAGTAATGATTTTTGATTCAGTTGTTTGTAATCGTTTGAGTGAATCATTCGGGTATAGTTCACCCCCAAATTTTGTCTTTGATTACTCACCCTTATGCCGTTCCAAACCCTTAAGACCTTTCTTTCAATCTTCGTAACACAAATTAAGATATTTTTGATGAAACCTAAGAGCTTTCTGACCCTGCATAGACAGCAACGCAACTACCACATTCAAGGCCCAGAAAGGTAGTAAGAACATTGATAAAATAGTGGTTCAACCTTAGTTTTATGAAGCTACGAGAATGTGTGTCAAAGACTGACACAGAAGAGAAGAAATTGTTGAATAAAGTCATTATTTTTGTTTTTTTGCACACAAAAACTACTTTTGTAGCTTCATAACATTATGGTTGAACCACTGATATCACATGAACTTTTTTTTTTACATTGTCCTTACTACCTTTCCTTGAACGTGTCAGTTGCGTTGCTGTCTATGCAGGGTCAAAAAGCTCCTGGATTTCATCCAAAATATCTTAATTAGTGCATCCAAGATAAACAAAGGTCTTACAGGTTTGGTATGACACGAGGGTGATTAATTAATGACAGAATTTTCATGAACTATTAAACCTAGAATCTGGAATGGTAGATTTTTTTAATTGAAAGTAAGGTCAGGTTTTGTTTAGAAATGAGCATGTAATGCATTTGGTAGTACTGTTTGCCAAGGCATTGTTCATATTCAGGATTTAGTGATTTGTATTGTGACTCGAGAATGATACATCAAGTCGTGCAGACTGTTTGGAAGAGAGGTGCTATTACTTTTGGTGGAATATAAAATGGCTGAGAAAATCCCATACATTTACATTCAAGGGAGCAACCAACACTTGATAAGTAGAAATCACCTAGAAAAACCTTTTTTTTGCTATTTCAGAGAAGGCTGAGAATCTACTGATTTAAAAGTGTATGGTATGTTTTAAGGATGTAGAGGGTAATGGGTTTGTGAAACTGATTAGTTAACCCAAAAGTGAAAATTCTGTCATTAATTACTCACCCTCATGTCGTTCCAAACATGTGAGAACTTTGTTTATCTTCGGAACACAAATTAGGATATTTTTGTCCCAGAAAGGTAGTAAGGACATCATTAAAATAGTCCATGTGACATCAGTGGTTCAACCTTAATGTTATGAAGCTACAAGAATACTTTGTGTGCAAAGAAAACGAAAATAATGAATTAAATCTATTGATTTAAAAGGGTATGGTACGTTTTAAGGATGTAGGGGGTAACGGGTTTGTGAAACTGACTAAATTGTGACCAAAAATTGACAAAATGCAAGTTTTGCTGCGACACACTCCACTGACTAATGAGATTTTAAAAGAGATAGGTAAAGTTGTACTTTAATAGGAGAGTTCACCCAAAAATGAAAATATTATGGTTGAACCACTGATGTCACATTGACTATTTAACAATGTCCTTACTACCTTTCTGGGCCTTGAATGTGGTGGTTGCATTGCTGTTTATGCAGGATCAGAAAGCTCTTGGATTTAATAAAATATCTTAAGAACTTAGAGGTTTGGAATGACCCGAGGGTGAGTACTTAATGACAGAATTTTCAATTGTGGGTGAACTTTCCCTTTAATCCTATAAACTGTAATGGTAGATAATATTTTATAATTGAAAATAGGTTAAGGTTTGTTTAGAAATGAGCATGTAATGCATTTGGTAGTGCTGTTTGCCAAGGTATTGTTCACATTGAGGATTTAATTACTTTTGGTGGAATATAAAATGGCTGAAAAAATCCCAAACAGATGAGAACTTCATTTATCTTCGGAACACAAATTATGATATTTTTGATGAAATCCAAGAGCTTTCAGACCCTGCATAGACAGCAACGCATCTACCGTGTACAAGGCCCAGAAAGGTAGTAAGGACATTGTTAAAATAGACCATGTGACATCAGTGGTTCAGCCTTGAAGCTACAAGAATACTTTGTGCGCAAAGAAAACAATACTTCATAATATTACGGTTGAACCACTGATGTCACGGTGTCTATGCAGGGTCAGAACCCTGTTGAAAAAACAGCATAAACCAGCATCCCAGCATCAAAACCTACCTAACCAGCAGATGCTGTTTTTTTCAACAGGGAAATCTCACAGATTTAATCAAAAATATCTTAATTTGTGTTAAGAAGATGAATGAAGGTCTTACAGGTACGACATGAGAATGAATAATTAATGACAGAATTTTCATTTGTGGGTGAATTATTCCTTTAACCCTAGAATCTGGAATGGTAGATTTGTATAATTGAAGTATAATTAATACGTCAAAAATAGGATGATACATCAAAACATGCAGACTGTTAAGAAGAGGGGTTTTATTACTTTTGGTGGAAGATAAAATGAGAAAATCCCATACATTTACGTTAAAGGGAGCTACCAACACTTGATAAGAAGTCACCTAGAAAAACCTAGTAGTGGTGACTTATGAACAGGCGAGCACCAATCAACCAACACATTTTTTAAGAAAAATTTACAATTTTTGTCACAGTGATCATTAAATTCCAAGAATGCATTGAATTTTCATTTGTTCCATGCTGAATGCTTTTTTTCCACCCCTATTACATATCAGCTGATGGATGATTCGTCGTTGAGATTCACAGCCTCAACTTAATATTTTATTCCAGCAGAATAATCAATTCATACATAATGGATGGAGCTTTTCTTAGTCGCCACAAGATCCCGTGGTAGGGAAAACATGGCAAACTTGCACTTATGTAATTTTTCCACTAGCCAGTATTCCGTCATCCTGTGGTGGGGCTCCCCTACTGAAATCCAGCTCCATCTGTCCATGCTCTTGTAGTGTAAGTGGTGCAAGCCTCCCCCATCCTCTTTCAAAACACTCGACGGACTGTCTCACCAAATCTGCTTGTGGTAACCTTGCCAGAGGCTGACCAGGAGTCCCAGGTGAAGGGAACTATGGTTAAATATATCCCAAAGTAGTGGAGGGCCGATATATCTGTGCCTTTCTGTCATTCTATGCTGTCCTTGAGAGCGCAAAGTGACCTTGAATTTCAAGCAGCTACTGTACTTGTGTTAAGCCCCCTGTTCGTTGACGTGGCACTTTTCAGATGCACTGAAGACGTGACATCCAAGTGTGCTTGCTCTGAAATGTGCTGAAATGGGCATTTATAAGCAATTAGGATGCTGTAATTGGATTTATTTTTGTCTGTTTTGAAGTTGGAAAAACCTATTTATAGCTTAACCATGTCTTACAGCTGTTTTATAAGGAATTCAAAGAATTTAAGCATTAAAGGAATTCTGTCATACTGTCATTTTGTTCCTGTACAACCTACAGTTTTGATGGTAGAACACAAAAGCAGGATTTTGAAGAATTGCACTGATCGTTCTTTGCTTGTGGCATTTGCAATGAATAGGGAATTGAAGTATTAAGTCTTATGAAGTCATACGAAAACTATGGTTGTATCAGTATAGACCAGAGGTCTCCAAACTTGGTCCTGCACAGAGTTGCCTCAACACACCTGCCTGGAAGTTTCTAGCATGCCTAGTAAGACCTTGATTAGCTGGTTCAGGTGTGTTTAGCGAAACTCTGCAGGACACTGGCCCTTCAGGACCGAGTTTGGAGACCCCTGGTATAGTAGTCAACATTTGAAGTGGATCAAAACCTTTCATCATAGTTGTCCTAAAACCAAAACAATATCCGTTCTTGTCTTAGGACAACTTTGATGAACTTTTTTGATCCACTTCAAGTGGATCAAGTAAGAATGTTATGCAAGTTTGGAAGAAATGAAAAAATATTAAAAGAATGGTCTTACATAACGTCTCTCTTTCTCTTTTTTTTCCACAGTGGGTAGCATTTGCATCTTTGTTTTTCATTTTGGTGTCCATTACCACATTCTGTTTGGAGACTCACGAGGCCTTCAATCCCATCATCAACCGCACAGAGACTTATATGGTGGGCAATGAAACACGGGAGCGTGTCTTTCCTGAGACAGAGACCATGGTGCAGTTAACCTACGTTGAGGGTGTCTGCGTTGTGTGGTTCACATTTGAGTTTCTAATCCGAGTGACTACCTGTCCAAACAAGTTAAAATTTGTCACAAATGCCCTTAACATCATTGACTTTGTGGCCATCCTCCCCTTCTACCTGGAGGTAGGGTTGAGCGGTCTCTCATCCAAAGCAGCAAAAGACGTGTTGGGTTTCCTCCGTGTGGTACGATTCGTTCGAATCCTCCGTATCTTCAAGTTGACGCGACACTTTGTGGGTTTGCGGGTACTTGGGCACACGCTCCGCGCCAGTACCAACGAGTTTATCCTCCTCATTATTTTCCTCGCACTTGGAGTCTTAATCTTTGCCACTATGATCTACTATGCTGAACGCTTTGGAAGAAATCTCAACGATCCTGAGGCCAGTAATGGCACACACTTCAAGAACATCCCAATTGGTTTCTGGTGGGCTGTGGTAACTATGACCACCCTCGGCTATGGCGATATGTACCCTCAGACGACGTCCGGCATGCTGGTGGGTGCACTGTGTGCCCTGGCAGGTGTGCTGACGATTGCAATGCCTGTACCTGTAATCGTGAACAACTTCGGCATGTACTACTCCCTAGCCATGGCGAAACAAAAACTACCAAAGAAAAAAAGTAAGCATATCCCACGAGCACCTCAACTGGGGTCTCCCAACTACTGCAAGTCAGCTATTAACTCCCCGCGACCCAGCACGCACAGCGACACATGCCCCCTGGCACAGGAAGAGGTTTCCGAGATCAGATATCAAGGTAGGAGCTAATATTTTAAGTCAATGTGACTGAAATGTTAAAGGAGTAAACCCTAAAGGAGTCAGATCGTAAAGTAGTTTACGATCAGAGGTTCCGCCGGTCTTAGTACACAATATAACTACAGAAGAGTCAAGTTTTAAATAGGACAAATATTGAAACTCGTTGGTCATTTTTGAACGTGATGCTATTGGTCTAATAATGATGCTATTGGTCTTTTAATGTTATTTATCAATCTGTTAGCTTAGCATGCTGATCTGCTAATCTCTGGATGTTTAGCTAGAATCAACTGAACCTGAGTTTGAAGAATTTGATTAGTGAATCTACTGGTAGGTTTGATTTTAGACTGAAAACCTTATTATTACAGCACAAGTAATTATTAGTCTTGTCTGTGAAAATGAAAACATGCTAATAGTTTTAGTAATGCTGAAATAGCTCTCTCAGTGGTTTTGCTGCCATGAAAGCTTACTACTACTCTAAGCTTTCACTGGCATCTAAATTGCAGATAGTTCTACCTAGCAATTAAGGGTAACTACACACACTAGAGTCTATGTTATGTCAGAGAATACTGAGAATCTATTGATGTGAAAGGGCATAGTGAGATTAATGGATGTAGCAGGGAAAGGGTTTGTGAAACTAATGCTAAATTGTGTGACCAAAAGTTGTGTTAGAAAATGTTAGGTTTTACACTCCATTGAGTAATGAGAATTTTATAGAGACAAGTCCAATTGTACTTTAAAGAAATAATTCACTCAAAAATGAAAATTCTGTCATCATGTCATTCAAAACTCAAAACCTTAGTTCATCTTCGGGAACACAAATTAAAATATTTTTGATGAAATCCGAGAGCTTTCTGGTCCTGCATAGACAAAAACATAACTACCACACTCAAGGCCCAGAAACCTACTAAAGACATCGTTAAAATTGTCCATGTGAGATCAGTGGTTCATCCTTAATTTTTTGAAGCTACGAGAATACCTTTTGTGCGCAAAGAAAAACAAAAACTTCATTCAACAATTACTTCTTTTCCATGTCAGTCATTTTATCAAAGATATCTTCATTTGTGTTCCAAAGATGAACGAATGACTTACAGTTTTGGAACGACATAAGGGTGAGTAATTAATGACAGAATTTTTGAGTGCACTATCCCTTGAGGACTTCCAAATTGTCGTGTTTGCACTTGAGAAACTGACTCTTTCTGTCCTCTTGGCTCTTGCAGACTCAATGTTTTACAGAGTTCAGGTCCAACCCTGGTTGGTTGAACTAACCTGCCTTTAATGTTTAAGTAATCCAGAACGAGATTATCTGGTTCAAGTTGTTGCCCTTCGGCTGAAAATTACAACCAAGAGCCGCACAATATGGCATTGTATCAGTGTTTTATTTTCCGAGTTGTGTTGCGGTCTCCAAACTCTGTCCTGGAGGGCCAGTGTCCTGCAGAGTTTAGCTTCAACTTGCCTCCACACACCTGCCTGGACGTTTCTAGCATGCCTAATTAGAGTTGGAGCTAAACTCTGCAGGACACCGGCCCTCCAGGGCCAAGTTTGGAGATCCCTTTTTTAGCATGTTCTTATTGCTTTTCATAATTGGATGAGTCAGTTTACTGTACACTGATGAGTAATATTTGAAACAGAGTTTCAATAGATTGACTTTTTGGACAAGGGTGCAAAGTCTTTCCATTCTAAAACTATAGTATGTTCACATAATACAACTTATTTATTTGAAAAGATCATTGAGATTTTTCATAATTTTACTCTTTTAATGTTACTCAATAATCTTAGCTTAACTTGTTGATCTGCTAAGCATTGGATGTTTAGCTAGAATCCACTGAACTTGATTTGGACGTATCTGAAAAATGAATCTACTAGTAGGTTTGATTTTAGTTTAAAAACTTTTGAGTAATTACCGGTTTTGTTTGTGAAAATTAAAGAGCTAATAGTTTTAGTAATGCAGAAATCTCTTCATTTCTCTCAGTAGTTTTGCTGTCATGGAAGCTTACTACTACTCTAAGCTAACAGGTTTGTGAAACCTGAAATCGGGACCAAAAGTTGAGGAAACGGTTTTGCTGCATCGCATTCTATTGACTAATGGGATTTTCAGAGAGACATGTCCAGTAAGACTTTAAAGGAGTAGATCACCCAAAAATGAAAATTCTGTAATGAATTACTCACCCTCATGTTGTTCCAAACCGGTATAACCTTTGTTCATCTTCGGAACACAAATTAAAATATTTTTGATGAAATCCGAGAGCTTTCTGACTCTGCATAGACATCAACGCAACTACCACGTTCAAGGACCAGAAAAGTAGTAAGGACACTGTTAAAATAGTCCATGTGACATCTATGGTTCATTCTTAATTTTATGAAGCTTTGAGAAAAGAAAACAAAAATAACGACTTATTCAGTCTTCGATGCATGTTCACAAGAGTACCAGGACGCAAGCGTCCTTTCTGGGCCTTGAACATGGTAGTTGTGTTGATATCTATGGAGGGTCAGAAAGCTCTCGAGTTTCATTAAAAATATCTTAATTTGTGTTCCGAAGATGAATAAATGTGTTACAGGTTTGGAACAACATAAGGGTGGATAATTAATGACAGAATTTTCATTTTTGGGTGAACTATCTCTTTAAGACTTCCAAATTGTTGTGTTCGCACTTGGGAAACAGCCTAAAGCAGAAATGCAATGCTAGGTATTTATCCCTACTCTTGCAGATCCAGCATTTTAAAGAGTTCACGTCCAACTCTGGTTCAGCTAACCTGCCTTTAATGTTGAAGTAATCCTAAAAGAGATTATCTAGTTCAAGTTTGGAGCTAAAGACAGTGGGTCTCCTGGAGCAGGATTAAGTAACTCTGATCCAGGTTATGATATAACAAGACAACATGGTTTTCTAGTGTTTGAAATTATTAGAGGTGAATTTGGATAGGTGTGCAATCATGCAAAGTGGGAAAAGCATCTCTCTTCTTACAGAAATGTCATTTATATAGCAGCAGGTTTGAACTTTGAGGGCGGTTTGGCTTTCAGGATGTTGCAGTGTTGATAGCCTAAAATAAATCCTGCATGTCACCTTGCATCAATCTGTAATGAGTCATCTCTCTTTGCCTGTGACTGGAGATTTTAAAGTGAATGGGGAGGCGTCCAAAGCTGCCCTGGCCAATGAGGACTGTCCTCACATCGACCAGGCGGTGTCGCCCGAGGAAGTCTTCAGCCCCGTGGACCGCGAGAGACCCTGCTTCCTCCTCACCTCCGGAGGAGAACGAGCCAATCACACAGGGGGGAGAGTCAGGAAGGGTACGTAACCAGCCAATCACTGCTAGCCATCAGAGCACTGCCAGTGCTGTGTCTGAAAGTGGAGCAGCTGTCAATCAAAGATGCTCTTTCGGTGCAAAACGACCGACTGTCACTCAGCCTTCTTTCTTGCAGTCTGATAGCTCCTCAGGTCTGCCGTTACTCTAAGGTTGACAGGAAAAGCTGCGATAGAAATGACATATCCAAGTGAGCCGTCAACGGGCCTCTTTTCATATATAGCTCAGTCTGAACAAGATCTTTGAGAAGAACATTTGGTGCCAGCTTTTCCTAATGCATTCATGCGAATGCAGTATGTTTTACAGTACGTATTTCAGGCAGATTCAATGGACAGGTCCAACTTTATATGAAACAGTAACATAACAATGGTTTTATACAGTAAATGAAATAAGCTTCAGTATAATGCCTAGCAGTGTGCTTGTTTGCATGCAGATTTACAATGGCGGGTGGTCCTGGTGATGGTGAATCTCACAAGAGATGCAGCATGGGATATGGGGCATGTGGTCACATGACAAGAACTCAGCCAGTCAGAAGCTCTCAGTTGAACATTTGATACCCTACTGAAAGGACCAGCTTCCTAGCATGAATTCCCATGCTTATCCAGGCTCGTTAGGTGCTGGTCCAGCTAATGGGCCTTGCATGGTGATGCTGGATGACCAACGAAGACTTGCTGGTTCGGCTAGTTAGGTAGTTTTCTTGGGACACTGCAACTAGTATGCATAACATAACCAAGTATGCTGGTCATTTCAACAGGGTAGTCAAGACTCTTTCCTTAACTCTTGCACAAAAAAAAAAGGTAACACCTTGGGCAACTTTAGGATAAGAAAGTGTTAAATACAAGTGAAACACTTCTGTTGCTGGTTAGCCCTGTAGTTAGCCCCATGTTTAACAGTACTAGCACCATCTAGTAGCAAAACAGTTACAGTACCAATAAACTGGGTATACATGTACGGTTGTTTCTTCTTGGGCTGGTGTGTCTGGCTGAGTTCTTTGATGTCTCTCTGAACCTGTGTTGTGCTGTACAGCACTGTGAAACCACCCCATGCATGCAGTAGACAGTTTGAAGCACAGAGCGCATGGAGGATGATGCAGTTGACTTGGCAATCAGTCATTGTCAACTGGCTAACCATGAGCCTAACAAGTACATGACAGGGCAACACTAACAAAATCTAATCTGCGCATACACACCACATACAATACATGCACCTCAGCTATCTGTCCATGTACCTACTTTAAGAACCGTATTTTATTCACAAGCAAACCTTGCCAGAGCGTCTTTGTCTAGAGTTGAAGGCTGCTCTGAGGTTTTACTGAAAGCCCTCTTTCTCTTCAAATGAAGGTTATGAAAAGCCATGGAGCCATAGCAGCATGTCTGGAGGCGTGGCCTCAGTGTCGGCCCTGCCCTGCAGCCCGCCCTGTCTCATGCAGCAGGTCCACTCTCCCATCCCATCCATCCTGTAGCATGGACAACAAAACTAACCAATCAGAGGCCCTCGCTCCGCAGTGCTGCGCTGAGACGCCTGCTCACACTGTGTACCATCCATCTCTCATTAAACTCTTTCATTTGAACTCTTCTCGTCACTACTTCTTGTGCCTCTTGCTCCTTCCTTATCCTCTGTCCTTCTCTCTTTTCCTTCCTGTTTTCCTCTTCAGAAAATGATCCTTCCTATTCCTTGTCTTTGTTCTTTTCTTTTCTTCTATAGTCTCTTCTCCTTAATCTTCCTCTTCTCTTACTTCTCTCCTTCAGGCTTCCTCATCCTTTGCCCTTCTTCTACCTCTTCCTTCCCCTTTTCATCTTCAATTTCTCCTTCCTATTCCTCGTCCTTCCTCCTCTACCCTTCTCATTCCTCGCTTCCACTCCCACTTCCCTTTTTCTATTTTCCTTCCTCTCCCTTTTCATCTTCAGTTTCTCCTTCCTATTCTTATTCCTTGTCCTTTTTCTCTTCTCTTCCTCTTTCGCCATCTTCTCTTCAACTTTATCTTCCTCTTCTTCCCCTCTCATTTCTCTTGCTTCTACTCCCACTTCCGCTTCCACGCCTTCTGTTTCTCGTTTCCTTCCTATTCCTCTTCCTTGTTCTTTTCCCTTATTATATCGTCCCTTCTCCTTTATCTTTATCTCTTCTTATTCTTCACTTCTTGCTTCCTCTTCCTCCCCCTTTTCATCTTCACATTTTCCTTCCTATTACTTGTTCTTTTCTCTTTCTCTACCTCTTCTCTTGGCCATCTCCTACTTCTTACCTTCTCCTTCCTTATCTCTTCTCATTTCTCTTGCTTCCTCTCCCACTTCTTTTTCCGCTCCTTCTTATTCTCTTTGCCTTCCTCATCCTCTGCCTTTCTCCTTCCTCTTCCTTCTCTCTCTTTACCTTCATCATTTTTGTTAATGCTTCTTTCAACCTTTGCAGTCCTCTTTCTCCCCTTTTCCTTGGTCTATTCCTTTCCCATTCCTCTTCCCTTCTCTATTCTTTCCTCTTTCTTCCTTCTCCATCTTCTCCTTATCTCTGCCCTTCTCCATCCTCTTCCTCACATTTTCTTATCTTCTGCCTCCTCTTCTTGTGCCCTTCCTCCTCTCCCTTTGTCCTTCTCATCTTATCCTTCTTCCTTGTGTCTCTTTTCTTCTCATTTCTCTTCTCTAGTCTCTCGATTGCCTATGCCATGGTCTCATGTACCCTCCCTTCTCTTTGCTGTCTCATTTCCTTCCTCACTTTCAAAATTCTGCACTTTCATTTTCCCTCTTCTCTCTCCTTCCATAAATCCTTTTTTTCCTGAACCCTGAGTGTTTTAAGCTGTGGTTTTCATTAGGTGCTATTGGACACCATTTAAAAGGAAAAAAAGATGAGACAATGGCTATTTCATATATGATATAAGATAAAACTAGTTTGAAGTGACACTAAACAATCATGATTCTAGTGATGCACACGTCACCAACATAGAAACTTGACTGAAGAAACCTCATTTGCATTTGCATGCCTTGCATGGGAAACTATCTGAGAAAAATGTAAGTTTATTGAAAATATGTAAGAAAAATTGTGTCTTTTCATCCAAAGCTTCTTTAAATATATCTGATGCAGAGTATGATATCATTTACGATGACATACAATATATGTAGCAATTGGTTTTTTATTTTTGCAGACATTTTTTGCCTTTCCCCAAACTAAGATCTCCAATGTTTTTCAAACACCCTCTATCTATTAGTAGCAGCAACTGAGTCGACCATTCGACTGCTTGAACAAATTGAGATGCAAATAGTAAAAAGAAAAATGCACTTTAACTTTTTCTCAAACAGAGCAGGCAAATTTAAACAGCAGAATTTCAATTACAATACCAGCTGTTATATAAACAAGGTTTTATTTTCAAAAAAACCCATATTTTTCATAAATTCCGTTATAAATGTGATTTATCTCAAATACATACATGTGTATATCACATTTTTAAACATATAACACTGTAGCAAATCACAGAAAATATACATTATATATGTATTGTGCAGTTGACAGAAGAAAAAAAAACGTCTTTTAAAAAAGAAAATAATCAGTGTACTTTTGGGATTACTTGGGGAGAGGTAAATGCATGCACTTTTATGCAAAAATACATATGCGAATGACAAAACTGTAAATATGAACCTTGCATGAAATAAATTTTGTATCCAATCTGTATATAGACTCTGGTTTTCTTTGACAGAACATGCATACATGACTCCCCCGGTTGCTTGGCAATAAGCTGTGCCTGTATTGTGATGTCTCTTTGATCTTTCACCCCAGAGCTGTTTTTCCCGGCAGCTATTTTTAGACTTTACAGTCCGTATTTAAAAATTGCAATTATGCACTAGCTCATAATTCAATCCTGGTAAAAGGATGCACAATCACACTTGGATCTTAAAAGGTCGGAAAGGTCAAAGAGAGAGCGTGTGACCTCCCGGTAAAGCAGGGGGGATTTGAAACAGGAGAGCCGAGGCAGGACTAGCAGCGATCGTGCCCTGTTTCGCACACCGGTAGCATGCCACAAGTCATTAACCGAGCATGTCACACCGTCCCACTGCGTACAAACCCAATCACAGCATGACCTGACAAGTTAGTCCTATTAACTAAACCTGTAGACTTACACCGGATCTGAATGAATGCAGCATGGGAGAGTGCATGGTAAACCCTGAGTTTACCATGAGCCTATAAAGGCGGACATAGTCACCTGCTTGACACACATCACCCTGTTTGCTTGCACGGTTCGAGGGACAACAATCCCGCCAGCCTTCTCCATCCGCCCCCCCTCCCCCATGTTTCTGTGCCGTTCGTTTGGTGTATTAATATGATTTTCCTTGTTGTTTGTTGTTGTTGTTTTCTCTTCGTGTTTTTTTAGAGACCCAGCGCGCCAACCGAAGCAGACAACCAACCGAGTCAGTGTGTGTAATGAACCATGGTGTACCAACCACTATGTGTGTCAACCATAAAGCCACATCCCCCACCTGATAGTACCGTATTTACCGCGCGCGCGTGTGTGTGTGTGAGTGTGTGCTGTGCGTTTGTTGTAGATTAGCACTTCGAGTTGTGACTGAGAATTAATTCAGCGTAGATGTAGCACAGTAACCAAGAGAAGCTGTAGTTGTTCAGCCATATGTAGTGTTGTTTCGTTTGTGGGTTTATTGTGCTGTCGTGCTGTGCGAAGTGCCTGGTGTTTTCCGTTTGTGAGTGTCAGTGTTGTACATGGTGCTTGTGTGAGCTGGTGTTGTGAAAAAATGACCTTTTCTTTTATCTCGTTGAAGTGTTTTAGGTTGTTTAAATGTTGTAAAAATGTTACTCCAGTCACTAATCACATTTCATGGGAAAAAAGAAAAAACAATCCATGTGCTTTGTGATCATGTTTGAGCAGGGAGAAAAAAAAATAGCAATTGTTTTCCCGTATTTTGTACTATTGTAGTTACCATGTAGAAAATGCCTTTTGCACTGTTTGCACCGTTCACTTTTACATTCCTTTCTGTAGAACAAACGACAGTTTGATATATTTTGTAGCTCACATGTTTGGCTGGTAACTTTCGAGATGCACTGTGTACTAATCAGACGCGACTAATCAGGCTCCGCCCCCATTTAAATCCAGTTTTGGGTTATGTAATCAGATTACTTTTCCAAGTAACTAAGGTAATAGATTACTTTTAAATTTACAAGAAAATTGCAGTTACTTTTTCAAATAAGTAATGCAAGGTACTTAGTAAAAGTAATGCAGTAACGCAATAAGTTACTTTTAACTTAAAGTAACTTTCCCCAACACTGATGAAATCTCACTGGTTTAAATTTCACTTGTATTACATATTTGTGACCTTAGACAACAAAACCAGTTATAAGGGTCAATTTTTGACCCTGAGTTTTATAAACCATCTGAAAGGACAATATTTGGCTGAGATACAACTATATTAAAATCTGGAATCTGAGGGTGCAAATAAATAAAAAATATTGAGAAAATCACCTTTAAAGTTGTCCAGATGTTTTTGGCAATCATATTACTAATCAAAAATTAAGTTTAGCTATACAGTCAAGCCCGAAATTATTCATACCCCTGGCAAATTCTGACTTAAATTTACTTTATTCAACCAGCCGGAAATAAGGATAAGATGATGTACAAGAGGCATCATTGTGGAAAAAAAATACTTTTTAATCTTTTATTTACTTTTGAACAAAAAGTGGCATGTCCAAAATTATTCATACCCTTCTCAATAATCAATAGAAAAGCCTTTTTTTGGCTATTACAGCAATCAAACGCTTCCAATAATTGCTGACCAGCTTTTTGCATGTCTTCACTGGTATTTTTGCCCATTCATCTTTAGCAATGAGCTCCAACTCTTTCAGGTTGGAGGGTCTCCTTGCCATCACCCTGATCTTTAGCTCCCTCCACAGATTCTCAATTGGATTTAAGTCAGGACTCTGGCTGGGCCACTGCAAAACGTTATTGTTTTGTTTGCTAACCATTTCTTCACCACTTTTGCTGTGTTTTGGGTCGTTGTTGTGCTGAAATGTCCACTGGTGCCCAAGGCCAAGTTTCTCTGCAGACTGCTTGATGTTGTTGTTGAGAATTTTGATGTATTGCTCCTTTTTCAGGGTGCCATTTACTGTGATTAGGTTCTGGTCCACCGGCTAAAAACAAAAAAAAAAAAAAAAAAACTCAATATTTGGAATGGTATAGAACTTTGGATTTTCCCATAGACTGGAACAGTTTGCAAAGGGTATGAATAGTTTTGGACATGCCACTTTTTGTTCAACTGTAAATAAAAGCTGAGAAATATATTTTTTTCAGAACAATGCCTCTTGTATATCGTATTAATTATCTTTTGGGAGAAGCCTGTGTCAAAAAAAAATTGCCTGGGGTATGAATAATTTCAGGCTTGACTGTATGTACAGTAGGAAATTTACAAAATATCTTTATGGAACATGATCTTTACTTAATATCCTAATGATTTTGGTCTGTAATTTTGATCTATACAATGTATTTTTGGCTATTGCTTGAATACACCCCTGCGACTTGGGACTGGTTTTGTGGTCCAGGGTCACATTTATATTTGATGTTTAATACACACCAACCAATATTCTGGTTGGCTGTGATTCACACTTGCAGCATAAAGACGTCTGAAAACTTATATGCGTCGCGCTTGGTTGGAATGCGGTGTTGGATTTGAAGGTGAAATACCAAGGCTTGTTAGCGCATTACTGGGACCAAACTCAGAATTTTTAAAGGAATGGCAACATCATCATTGAGTTTGATGAGGAAAATGTTTAATAAATGCTTAGTTTGCATTTGAAACTTCAGTCTGAACATACAAGCTATTTTGAAAGCCACATATTACGGTGGTTTTCGTAGACACCATCACAAGAGACAATCCTGCACAGAACAACACAACTCTTTATAGAGAACATGAACTTACAGGGTGTTATGATGGGATAAACGAAAGAAACCGATACTGTGTCTTACGTTTGTTTCGATATTTATTTTTCATTGTTGTGAAAATGTGAAGTAAACCCAATTCTTTGGGACCAAACTAGCGCACTGCCAGTTGTACCACGGGAAATGTCAACATTGGGTCGTTTCCTTACAATATGCTGGACTGTTTAAAGACCCGACCACATCAGAGCACAAACAACAGTATGTAATAAAAAAAAAAATCGAATCTATGAATAAACCTCCAAAGGTTTACAGTCTTTCTGACAGCATAGTTTTTGGACACAGTAAACATCGAACTTTCTAGCGAAAGGTGACATCCTAAACGTTTGTGCTGTTTTGTGAGACGTTCCTTGTGTTTTTCAGCACATTGCAGTGCATAGTATGGATAGTTATTTAAAACCAGGTGGTTTTTCATTGATGGTTTGAGTTGACATTGTTAAGGCAATTTTGTGTCTTTTTCTGGAGAGAGAATTAAAAAAAAAACAATGAAAACTAAATAATGATAATAAAAAGCACTAAAACACAAATTTTGTGTGTTTTGTGTGTTTTTCAAGCTTTGTTTTACAGTAAGGCAGATAGTAGATGCATTAACATACATATTTGAGTAATTTAAAAAAATATATATATTTTTTTTTTACCAGGAAAGCAGTGGTTTTGATGCACAAAGTTGTTTTTATTGTCTGTTATAACAAAAATCTTTTATTTAAATGCATGAAAATGCATATCCTGTTGTAAATCATAGTGAAAAATCACTTTTTAAACCTTTACTTGCTCAGTCTTGAGTAGATTCTAACCCTGGGATCAAATATTTGACCCCTAAAGAGAAACAGTGAACTATATTCCATGACAAATATTACTACTTCCACAACAAAAGATAGACGCTTATACTGTAGGTTTTATTCTTTACTTTATCTAAATGTTTTTATAAAAAATAAAAATCTCTCTTAATTTAGACAACAGACCGAGATTTATATATACTTTATTTTATCATTCAATTACTGAAAAAATCTAGTAGCAGGGTACTCATAAATACTACCGTGTATTATGTACAGTATCTCACAAAAGTAAGTACACCCCTCACATTTCAGCAACCATTTTAGTATATCTTCTCAAGGGACAATACTATACAAATGAAACTTGGATATATTTTAGAGTAGTCAATGTGCAGCTTGTATAGCAGTATAGATTAGCCATTATTGTCAAAAAAGCTGGTAACAAAAGTGAGTGCACCCTAAGTGATAACAGCAGTATATTGCAAAGGCAAATGTCCTGTTCATCATGTTTATGTTTTTGTCTGCTTGACAGGACCATACTAAGTTTTGTATCTTGTATTAGAGTAGTTAAAATTAGGTGCTTTAAGTACAATTCCCTGGATGTTCAACATGGCATCTCATGGCAAAAAACTCTCTAAGGATTTGAGAATTAGAATTGTTGCTCTCCACAAAGATGGCCAAGGCTATTAGAGGTTCAGTAACACCCTGAAACCGAGTTACACTACAGTGGTCAGGGTCATACAGAGGTTTTCCAAGATGGGTTCCATTCGGAACAGGCCTTGCAAGAGTCGATCAACAAAGTTAAAAACTCGTTCTGTGCGTCAGGTGCAGAACCTGGCTTCAAAAAACAGACGCATGAGCGCTGCCAGCATTGCTTTAAGGTTGCAGAAGTAGAAGTTCAGCTTGTCAGTGCTCAGACCATACGCCCCTCACTGCAACATGTTGATTTGCACGGGCGTCGTCCCAGAAGGAAGCCTCATCTAAAGCTGGCTCACAAGAAAGCCTGCAAACGGTTTGCTGAAGACAACCAAGAGCATGAATAACTAGAACCATGTCCTGTGGTCTGATGAGACTGTAAGATAAACTTGTTTGGCTCAGATGGTGTCCAGCATGTGTGGCGATGCCCTGGTGAGGAGTACCAAGAAAATAGTGTGTTGCCTACAGTCAAGCATGGTGGTGGTAGCATCATGGTCTGGGGCTGCATGAGTGCTGCTGGTACTGGGGAGCTGCAGTTCATTGAGGGAAACAACATTGTAACGATTATTATTACTATTATTACTATTTTGACAATGATGGCTGTATGTTGAGCTATTTTCAGAGGACAGTAAATCTATACTGCTATACAAGCTGCACACTGACTACTCTAAAATATATTCAAGGTTCATTTCTATAGTATTCTCCCTTGAGAAGATAGACTAAAATGTTTGCTGAAATGTGAAGGGTGTACTCACTTTTGTGAGATACTGTATATCATTTTTGACAGACATAATGTTATGTTTTTACCAGAAAGCAGTGGTTTTTACAACAAAAATACTTTGTTTGAACCCATGAAATTGCAAATCCTGTTGTAAATAAGTATAAAAACAGTTTTTAAATCTTTCCCACCCAGTCTTTAATAGATTATCACTCTGGGACGAATGATTGCCCCCAAAGAGAGACAGAGAAATATATTCCAAGACAAATGTTATGACTTAGGAGGTTTTTTTGATGCACAAAGTTGTTTTTATTGTCCGTTGTCCTATAACAGAAATCTTTTATTTAAACCCATGAAAATGCAGATCCTGTTGTGAATAATAGTGAAAAGTCACTTTTTAAATCTTCTCTGACACCCCCCAGTCTTTAGTAGATTATCCCTCTGGGATCAAATGATTGCCCCATCACTGGGTATTCTGGGAGATTGAGTGCTTTCAGACAGGTTGTTTCAAAGCAGTAAATCTGTTTCGGTTAATGGCTCTACAGTGAAGGTTATTTAAGGGTATTCTCTGTCACTGTGAGGTAAAAGGTCAGAGAAAATCGATTACAGCAAAGGAGGCGTGAATGGCCATTTCAGCAGTGAATTGTTAAACCCATTCAGAGAATGAGCATCTGACTGAATTCCAGTCTTTTACAATGGTTGCAAAGGCACAGATACACCACAGATCGCCTATTTTTAGTATTCAGTGGGAGAAAAAAGCAATACAGATTTAGAACAACATTAAATTGAGAATTTCATTTCTACTATTCCTTAATGGCCAATATTTCAAGTAAACGTTACCTTTACTATATTCAAATGTAGAAAATGTCTTTCATTTAAGCAATGGATATTTATATGAAGCTACAAATAGACCTAGTGTTCTTCTTTCTCAAATGTTTATTTTAGGCACTTCCTGATGTCATAAACATAATGTGTGCATCTGTGGGTTGCATTTGCATCTCTGATACTTTGATCTAAAATCTGTCCTTTAAAAGCTTAAACGAGTCTTTCTGAATAATTCATTAAAACGTTACGTAGGCAGTCTTTGTCACAGACTCTGTTCAAACCTGTTCAGCTTGCTGAATCCTCATCGCTCTTCAAACTGCACAGTGCCATTGAATGTCCTGATCCACAGCCAATCAGAAGAGCTGTAGTGTCTCTGAGACGGGGGATTGGCTGCGGTTGTGTGATGTCACAAAGGGAGCCGTCTCCACACATTCCGTGTTCATTCCAGCCCCAAGAGAAGATCCGACCCCCTAAAGAGAAACAGTGAAATATGTTCCATGACAAATGTTATCAACACAGATCTCTTAATTTAGACAACAGACAGATGATAGATACAGAGATATATGGATGATATATTTGATAATTTATTCACTAAGCAATTTCTTTTAATCTTTAATCTTTTAATCTAAAAAGACCCCTTTATAGATAGATAAATACATAGATTTGTAATTTACAATTAAAAGTAATTTATTTAAATTCATTTTTATCATTAAATAATTTAGACAAGTTTTTTCTTACAAAAGTAAACAATTATTAAATACAATTAATTTAGATAAAAAGTTGACAAAGTAATTTATTTATTATAAAAGTATTTAGGTGTTTTTCTTTTTACAGTTTAAAGTAGATATAAAGTAGTCGGCACTGATAGCCTTGTTGGCAGGGCTGTTGCGCTCGGGGCGTCCCGTGTTCGAATCCCGACTCGAGGACCTTTCCCGATCCCGACCCCTATCTCTTTCCCACTTCGCTTCCTGTCAATTTTGATCTATCCTATCAAATAAAGGCAAAAATAAATCTTAAAAAAAAAAGTAGATATAAAGTAATTTATTTAATATAATTTTTTTTAATCAACAAAATTATTTAACTAAATGATTGAATATTTTATAAAAAATATATATTTATAGAAATAAAACCTTTTAATTTACATAGATAGACTGACCAATAGAATTGTCATTTATAATAATTTATTTAAATTAAATTTTGATCATTTAATAATTTTTACAAAGTAACCAAAATTATTAAATTAAATGATAAATACATTTAATTGAAATATATTTATATAAATAAAACCTTTTTAATTTAGATAGATAGATTTCTTCTTTATTTGAATTATTTCTTTATCATTAAATAATTTACACAATTTTATTTTACAAAATTGTTACATTAAAATAGCTTGAAAGTTAAAAAGTAGATATAAAGTAATTTATTAATTATAAAATGTAGTTTTTTTTTCAAAATAATTAAATTAAATGATAATTACATTTTATTAAATATATTTATATAAATAAAACCTTTTAATTTAGATAGATAGATAGACAGATAGATTGGTAATTTACAGTAATTAATTTAAATTCATTTTTTTATCAATAAACAATTTAGACAATTTTAGTTTTACAAAGTAACCAAAATGATTAAATTAAAATAGATAAAAAGTAGATATAAAGTAATTTATTTATTCTTAAAGTTAGTTTTTTTTTTCAAATGAACAAATTGATTGAATTAAATGATAAAAGCATTTTATTCAAATATATTTATATAAATAAAACCTTTTTAATTTAGATCGACAGATAGCTAGATTGATAGCTAAATAGCTAGATAGATTTTTTTAATAAATAATAATTCTAATTTTGTAAATAAATGCCTTTATATCTAAATTAATATAAATATGTAGAAAGATAGATAAATAATAAAATAAATAGATAAATAATAATTTAAATAATGTTAAATATGTTTACATTCATTTTATTTATTATTGAAACTAAATTATTATTATTATTATTATTATAAAAATGGATTCAGTTTTTATAATAATAATAATAATAATAATAATAATAATAATAATATATGAACATTTAAAAAGGTATACTATATATATATATATATATATATATATATATATATATATATATATATATAATTATATATATATATTTTTTTTTTAAATAAATAAATAAATAAATATAGACTCTTTAGGGATTATTTGCTCAACTGATGGAGAATGGCGCTTACAACACCAAGGTCACGGGTTCGACTCTCAGCAAACGTACATATTGAAATGTAAAAGTCATTTCAGCTAAAAGCATCTACTGAATCAATAATGAAAACGAAACGTCACAGACCCATTAAAAATGATTGTTGTGAATGAAAAAGCCAGCATGACGCACACATCACACTGGTGAATCAGTCTGACAGAGACGTCTTGGCCTCCAACACGTCCAGCTGGTGGGTGTGGTCAAGCCTGCATCGCCATGGAAGCACGTGCCACGGCAACACGATTACATAACAGGTCCCGTCGCCACGGCAACCAGGAACGAGCATGCTTTCTCAAGGGTAACTGGTTTTGTCGCCTACATTCCCCTATTCACTCCAGCAGCCTGTTCTGTTAACTTTAACACATGCGTCTTTACCAATCCATTGTTTTCTTGTCTGTTTAACAGCGAGCTAGGCAAACGCAAAATCATTAATTAAATGTAAAAAAATCCACGAAAAGGACATTGCGAAGTCATTGTCTTTGTGGATGACGTGATGTTCACAAAACAAGAGCTCTAGTGTTCAGTCACTGATGCACCACACAACTGTTCCCATGGCAACACACTTACAGACCATGGAAACATATAGAAGTGCATACTAATCTAGACAAGAGAGATGGGTGAACACGCTCACCGTTGTAAAACGCACACCGTCAGCGTCTCTGTTTAATGTCATTTAAAGATGAAAGCGACACAGTGTCCTCTCAGAGGTGTCATGCGTGCTTAGAGAACAATATGTGATTCCCAAGGTATGCTGGGATGTTATTTCTTTGCTGTGTTGTGCTGTTACAGGCCATGATTTTTGTATAAAAAAAATAAAATAAAAATCAAACAAAGGAACAAAAGATTCCCTAAGAAAACCAGTGCTTCTTTAATAATCATAAATACTTCTTTTCAAGGTACAGTAACTACGCTCTTTTTTAAAACTTGGTTGTCATACTAGCTTAAGACTTAAATGGCTGTCACAGTTGTTTTAACACAATTTAGAAAGATATAAACCACTAAACAAACAAAACAAAATATTGTGTAAATGAATTATTGATTCAGAGAGTCATAGTGTTGATTTGGAGAATCGTAGAGTCATGGAAATAGAAATATGTGTATCATGTTTCACCTCAAATGTAAAAAAAGAAAGGAAAGAGACTTTAGAAATTAGTCATCCTGACTAATATAATATAGAAATGACACAACAGACACAATTTTTTTTGTAAAATTAGTATAAATTAAACAACAAATACTATTAGAGAAGTGTACAGTACTCAACATTTGTAGTATACCTGTTCTTGTCTTTGGACAACTTTACTGAACTTTTTTGATCCACTGCAAATTTTGGACAACTTTGATGAAAGGTTTTGGTCCACTTCAAATGTTGACTACTGTATAGATAGATACATAGAATTTTTTTAATCTAAATTAAAATAAATGGATGGAAAGATAGAAATATAGATAGATAATAAAATAAATAGATAAATAATAATTTTAAATAATTTTATAATAAATAAATGACTATCAACTTTTTTTAATCTAAATTTAATTTTTATCCAAATGTTTATTTCTCCATTTTTCTCCATCTTATTTTTTTTTATCCAAAATGTATATTTTATAATAAATAAATGACTTTATATCTACTTTTTTTAATCTAAATTTTATTTTTATCCAAATTTTTATTCCTCCTTTTTAAAATCAAAATTTTATTTTATCTTATTTTTTTATCTAAAATGTATATTTTATAAATAATAATTCTAAATAATTTTATAATAAATAAATTACTTTATATCTACTTATCTAAGTTAATATAGACAGATAGATAGATTTTTTTTATAAATAATAATTCTAATTTTATAAATAAATGACTTTTGTATCTACTTTATCTAAATTAATATAAATATATAGAAAAATAGATAAATAATTTAAATAATGTTATTTTGTAAAAATCAATATTTTATAAATAATAATTCTAAATAATAAATAAATTACTTTATATCTACTTTATCTAAATTAATATAAATAGATGAATAGATAGAAGATGATAGATAGTAAAATAAATAGATACTTGTTTAAAGTAAATTTTGCTTTATTTAATTTTTATCTAAAAATAATATTTTATAAATAATAATTCTAAATAATTGTATAAAAAATAAATTACTTTATATCTACTTTTTATCTAAATTAATTGAAATAGAAAGATAGATAGACTGATATATAGATGATAGATAATAAAATAAATAGATAAATAATAATTTAAATAACGTTATTTTGTAAACAATAATACTTTATACATAATTCAAAATAATTTTATAATAAATTACTTTATATCTACTTTTTATTTAAATATATATAAACAGACAGACAGATAGAAAGGTAGATAAATAAATAAATAAATAAATAAATAAATTACTTTATATCTACTTTATCTAAATAGATAGAAAGGTACATAGATAAATAAATAAAAAATAAAATAAATAGATACATAATAAAATAAAATAAATGTAAATAATTTTGTTTAAATTAAATAAATTTAAATAATGTTATTTTGTAAACAATAATATTTTATAAATGTTAGAATAAAATAAATGACTTTATAGCTACTTTCTAAGTTAATAGTCTGTAATTTGTTACTTACTAAATTATTTAATGATAAAAAATAATTTAAATAAAAATTTAAAGTAAAATCTATCTATCAATCTATCTTAAAAGGGTCTTTTTCTTTTTAATTCAATATATCATTTTATCAACTGATCTATTATTATCTATCTATCTGTTATCTGAATTACACACACACACTCACACACACACACACACACACACACACACACACACACACACACGTTGGGTTTACATGTTTTATGGGGACATTCCATAGGCGTAATGGTTTTCATACTGTACTATGTTACTATATTTTTCTATGGCCCTACACTAGGGTGACCATACGTCCTCTTTTCCCCGGACATGTCCTCCTTTTTGGCTATAAAATTATGTCCGGGGGGATTTTGTAAAATATCATAAAATGTCCGGGTTTTTTACCTCATTTCACTGACCGTCATTAATTCAACACTTTAAATGCAGCCACTGCCCACCGCATCCTGGGGAGGGTGTCCTCTTTTTGGATTCTCAGAATATGGTCACCCTACCCTACACCTAAACCTAGCCCTCACAGGAGATTGTGCACACTTTTACTTCCTCAAAAAAACTCATTGTGCATGATTTATAAGCCGGTTTCCTCATGGGGACCTAAGAAATGTCCCCACAAGGTCAAAATCTACTGGTATTACTATCCTTGTGGGGACATTTGGTCCCTAT